>NC_142411.1:10074816-10277316 GCF_059441095.1 Idiotropiscis lumnitzeri
TCTTTATTTTTTACTCAGTTGGTAGTGAATGAGTTAAAGGTCTCATGTGATGCAATAAATAAAACAATGAGCCAACTAGCCCCATCTTAGTCGCAGTCACAGGGATCAATTTATAACAAAGCCAACTTAAATGTAGCGAACCTTATTTGTTAATGTCTAAAAAAAAACATCCAGACGTGAAATAGAGGCGACAATTACGCCACACAGCTTCTGCAGAAGGAGGAAACTAAAGTAGCTTTGTCACACTTCTCAAACATAAGTTGAGTTTAATATTAACTACATATGTTTCCAAGCAATTTTCACAGCTTTAAATTGGTTAAAATTGTGTAAAAAAATTACAAAGTGGGGACGGTTGACTACTATCGATTTTTGGGGAGGGAAAGATTTAATTAGACCATATTTGGACGTACGAGGTTTCCGCCGGACAGTGACGTTTTCCGTCTTTCATGGGGTGGAGGAAAAAAAAAAGACCCTAAATGTGTGCATAGTTGATACTCCAAAACAATTATATAAAACCAAAATACACAGAAGGAAGTTATAACAGATTTAATATTGATTGTAGTACAGTTTACATAAATTATAACAGGTACAATGGTTTTCCATTGTGAGTATTCCATGTGATGTGAACCATACTGATGAACAAGTGACTTGATGAAAATACCCAAATATCAGTCAGTTCCAAAAGAAGAACAATTGTTTCTCGCATTGCATTCATTTTTGTAGAATTTTGCCAGCATCTCAATTTTTTTCATTGTCATATAACCTAGCTGGATAGATTTTAGACAAAAGTAATGTAAGTAGCAATGTATACAGAAATCAACTGGTTGTGCTTGACTTCACGCAAGTTGAAATCCAACCGGGAGTCTTTGATGTTATACTAGCTTGCAACATAACTTTTTTTTTTTAATTCCCATTTTCATTTATAATCACAAGTCTTGGGCGAGCAACACCTTACAGCAGGGGTCTTCATACCTGTTCCTCGAGGGCCGGTGTCCTACCCGTTTTCCACCTCTCCCTGGTGCAACACACCTGAGCGATCGTTATCTAGCTTCTGCAGACCTTGCTGATTATCTGATCATTTGAATCAGCTGTGTTTCAGCAGGGAGAGATGGAAAACCTGCAGGACACCGGCCCTCGAGGAACAGGATTGAGGACCCCTGCCTTACAGTATAAGTAGTAACAATTAATCGTGCTTTTTCAGCAATTAAAGGGTAAACATGAAAAAAAAAATCATGTAAGGCAATTGTGTTACATCAATAATTAAAAATAATTAAAAAAATTGAGTCAGACTGAATTGAATTCTGTTGGCTTGAAATTTTCTACTAAAATATAAGTAAACAGAAGAAATAAAACTAATTAAGAGGGACAGAATCCCAAGACTTACCTAGCTGTGTTATTTGGTTTATTTTTGAGTAAAATGAGAGATCCATGCTGTCAAAAATACCTACACGTGATCTAACATTACTGGAAACTGCTACACTTAAACAAAAAATTAGTTAATCAGTCCTATTCATTTTATCCACCCAGTATGGATTCACCTGAATGTAAAGATAATTGTATGACTAAAACAGATTTTTGTTGGAGTGAACTTGCAGATTTATTAATAAAAAGGTCCCCTATTAATATATTATTCTCGTATAACCGGCCTTTGACTTTTTCTTGAGAGCAAGTTAACCTCAAATCCCGTCGACCAAAATTCCAGTGTGTTACCATTCGGCAATTCCAAACTGAATGACAAAGACCGAGTTGAGTACACTTAAGTTTACATTATGAAGCACAGTTTCAATCAAATGCTGCAAATACTTGGGCTTTAATTATGAGCACTAAAATAATGTGACCATAAATGGCTACAGCAATAATGATAGTGATGATATATCTGTATACACAAAACATTCCAGCGTTTATGTAAAAGAGAGGATTAAACTGTGTATATTGGATGCTACTGCAGCATGAGAGGAATGACTCAAATATATTTAGGAAATGGTGCAGCCTGTGTCCTTCTGAGGCTTTAAATCGGGTTCCTTCATTGGTTTTACTTCTTCCTCTTTAGGCTTGGCCTGGAAGGAAAAAGCGACAAAAACATGATTATTAGAAACAATTAAAATTGTTGCATCATATTTTTCCAAAATGTTAAGTTTTCTTATGAACAAGGATAAAAAGTAACGGGCTTTTACTTGTATAGCGCTTTTCTACATTACGCTCTTAAACACAGTCATCTACTGATGAAGCTCTCCTCAGTCATCTACTGATCATCATCATATCTTGGTCAATTTAATTTTGTCTTTGGATAATTCTTAGATGAACTTGCTGGTATATTTTGAGCCGTTGTCCCCATATTTAACCCAAGAGCGCTTGAACCATGGCCGGATGTTTGGCTGCAGATTTTCTGGTAGACAGAAGAATTCATTGTCAAATTAACCCCATGAAGTCATCCAGGTCCTGAATGGGCAAAGCATCCCCAGATCTTCCTACACACCATGTTTGACTGAAGGCATATTCTTTTTCATCAAATGCTGGGTTATTTTTACACAAGATATTTTTTTTAACTGCCTTGTAACCATATAGTACATTGTTTTGACGGTCTAAATGATTTTTCACAGACAATCCTTGGAGAAACAGTTACCCCGGAAACAAAACATCCTTTCAGGTGAGTTATACTACCTTGTCATTTTTGGCTCCCCTGGTCAGGTCAAAGGTGGCGTAAACTTCAGGGGTACAGTGCTCACTGGGGGGTGGCAGCTCAAAGGGGACTGGCTCAACCAGTCCATAGTTTGCCTTTAACTCTAGCTGGGGAGGTTCAGCTGGGACCTTGTGGAAGTATCTAGGAAAAAAAAATACATCAATAAATTGGGAAACTTGTTACTGTTGCATGTAGGAGCCTTCACTGCACAGTGCACACTTGCAATGCGGGGTTCTGTCATAAAGATTTACGAGTGGAGAGTCTCGTCCACTGCTTTCGAGGCGATTCATAGTGATGTGGTGATGTCAAAAATTACAGCCCATCAATAAACTATCACGGCTCCGGTGAAGTTCACAAGCTGAACAAATGGCAAAAATAGTAAATTATGTCTTTTTAGCAAATGAGAGACACTTGCCCACTGCCAAAACAATAATACAGTATTTACAGTACAAAGAAGTTTGGGTGATGATAGAAAAGTGATTAAAATTGAAATTACGATTAATAAAACGATTAAAGTATGGATTTCAAAATTCCTACTGAGTTTGTGTGTGAATATCTAATAATTTAAAGGAATATCACTACCATAAATCGATGCCTATTTTCTGTTAACATGCCGATGGGATTTTACATTGAATTTAGCATTCGCACTGGCGATGTGTTTGAAACAGGGGTGTTTACACTTTTTTTGCATGTGAGCTACTTATAGAATGACCAAGGCAAAATGATCTACCTACTATATAAATGCAATTTTTTATATATATTTATATATATATATTAGATATATTTATATATATATATTTATTTTATTTAAAGAGAGAGAGAGTTTTTTTTGTACAATGTATGTAGATGTAGCCAATCTCGGTGGCGGCTTTCGCTTTTCAAGTAAGTTGTCTGAAAAATGACTGCTGTCCTGACAACTGACTTTTTAATTCCTTCACCTTTCTCTTCCTCAGCTCGCTTTTTGGCGGAAAGTCGGTATCATTTTCCATGAACAGTCTGAAAATGCCGCTCCACATTTCCCTTCTTTGGTATTGCAATGGTCGACTGGCTAATGAGGCAAACGCACTTCGAAAATGTCATTGTGAAAAATAACTCCTTCTCCCATTCCGTATTAAAGTGATACGTTTTTGTCTTCTTACTTGGTCCAGCACCCCCACTCATGTTTATACCCCCCTTGAGTTCAAGAGAATAAAACGAGGGCTTAAAATTGGAGGTAACCAACTCGCTAGCTTGTTAGTTGTGCTGCACTTAGCACCGTTTTTTGCGCATGCGTGGTGACCTGTGTCACAAAAAAAAAAAAAAAATCAGGTGTCATCTGACTGGGTGCCCTGTATAAATCACGTGACGGATAATGATAGGCTGACGTCTATTTTTTAATGTCATGCGATCTACCCATACTACCTTTGCGATCGACTGGTCGATCGCGATCGACGTAATGAGCACCCCTAGTTTAACAAAGCATGTTTCGTATTCGTAATTGAATATACGTGTGATTGTTTTTGTTGTGTTCCAACTGGGGTGACATTAAACAGCTTAAAGCACACTCATAGATGGCAGAATCTCATACAGGTCAAACGTGGAACTGGCAGAATGGAAAAATCGCTTTAGTGTCTAGGTAACTCTTAAAACAAGGGCCACGACTCAGAAATTTTTGTTCCCATTTGCATTCATGTGCTCTATTGAACTATTGAATGTCAACCTAGGTGTGTGTGTGTGTGTGTGTGTGTGCGTGCACTGGTTTTCATGTGGTTTTGGGGACAAACTTGTTTACACAGTCACGTCATGGGGACCAGTTGCTAATGGGGACAAAAAACCTGGTCCCCATGAGGAAAACTACTAAAAAACAGCTCAGGGGCTGCACAGAATGTTCCTATCAATTTTGTAGCTCAGGCCCATACCACATTCACGTCATGGGGACCAGTTGCGGTATGGGGACAAAAAACCTGGTCCCCATGAGGAAAACTACTAAAAAACAGCTCAGGGGCTGCACATAATGTTCCTGTCAATTTTTTAGCTCAGGCCCATACCACACAATTTTTTATCATAGCGTGTGTGTTAATGGTGCTCACCAGCTCCCCCACATGATTTGTAGCTGCTACTGCACTCACTGGTTTACACACGTTTTTGCATATGCCCGCCCACACCACCCGCACCGCCCACTTGTTGGTCCCCAAATGGAAGCATTTTATCAGCGAAGAAACTGTAACAGGTGAACCACATTGAGTAATCATCAGAAGACGCAAGAGCTAATGAAGATGGCAGCAGCAGACGCTAAAGTAAAACACAAGGTAAGCAATGCTGGACGAATTAATGTTACTTCACGTCTTATGTTACAAATTTACGCTAGTCACCGTGTATCAATTAGCAATGAGCATCATGGACCCAGTTTTATTAAGATCAGTTACTCGATTGTAGCCTGGGTTTCCCTAAGTGCTTTAACCCTATGTAGCGAGTGAATATAAGTATAGGTTGTACATGCACAACCAACCATAGTCTCCTCGACTAAAAATGTTATAACTACTGAAGCTCAGGATAAAGGTTTTCATGGCGCGATGAGCTATGGCTAGGCTAAGGTAAATGCTAACCACTCAAACTCCACTCCGAGCTTCTACCCTTATTTAATTATAATGGAGTGTAGGAAAAAATAAAAGATGAAATCTATTGACTAACAGATTGATTTGATACAAGTTACAGTCCATTTAAAATAAGAAGGGCTGTGATAATCTCATACATGCAGGGTATAGACACTGTTTGTGAAAGTGTGATATTTCAAATAGTGTGAATTCTAATAGAATGTGCTGCAGCGAGCCAAAATAAAACAGCTTTTTCTTTATCGGCCTTTAAATTAAAAAAAAAAAACATCAGATGCTGATAATTTTCAAAATGCCAAATATCGGCTCTGTCGAGAATCGGTCTATCACTAGAATAAACCACAGGTTTGTTTAGTGTTGTGATTTATTTATTTATGAAATGTTTTTATTTTTCTAATTTTAACATGGCCCATGATAAATGCATGAATAATATTTATGTTGGCTATGTATTTCAGGTAAATGTCATGTATCAATGAGATTAGATTATTATTAATCATGATCTAGTTTGGGTGCTCACAATGTCCCCGCATCAAACTGTCACATTTCAGTGTAAAAGTGTGACGGTCATAACTGTATTTGGAAAGTCAGACTGCAGGCCATCCGGTCCCCATGAGAAACTGAAACAATGTGTAAAGAAATGTCCCCATAAAGCCTGTTTGATTGTAAGATGGATGGAAATGGAGTTTAATTAGGAAGAAAGAATGTTTACCAAAAAGTTGTTCTCTCTGGCAATTTCTTTATCTATATTGTATATGGTTTACTTGTGGTTGACTATGGTTTTCTTGTATCATGTTCTAAAATGTGTTTTTTTTCTGAATTTATTACAGATGACAAACATCACAGCCAAAGATGACGTTACAATACCCTCGTCTTGATGCTGCTGATGCAAGGAACGTTCAACAGGTATCTTGAAATCCATTTTCCTGAAATTTGGTCTATCTATATCTGTGCATTCATGATGGTGGACAGCCATTTTTATGATTAAAATATTGTGCTTGCACGCAGCAGGCAATTTCACATAATGCATTCAGAATATTAGTGTTAGCGGACAATTTCAGGTAGATTTAATCTTTTGCAGGAATTATCTTGTTTAGTTAATGCTCTTTTCTAGACACTCACGTCGTCCCCACAACACACTTTCAATAAGTGTGTGAGAAAAAACTGTGTAAAATCTTTTAATAAGGTCCGCATGAGGAATATGCGCGACATCTGTTCCTCCGCTTTCATCCACCGGGCGAGTAAACGCAACTATGGTTTCGTGCACCACCACATGCAACACTTTTGCACCATTCTCATGGAAAGACTCTCCCTGCTAGAGGGACGTGTCCGCCAGCTAGAGCAGAGTAATGTGGTAAGCGTAAACGTGGCGGACACGACTGTTAGCACGGGTTGTAGCCAACCTGCTAGTCCGGTTAGCATTGGCCGTAAACGGCTTGCTAATCGCGGTGAGCCTGTTAAGACACATAGCAGTTCCATTCCACCTCGGTCTCATGGCTCCCGCACCTTAGTGATAGGTGACTCCATTACCCGCAACATTAAGCTTGAAAATCCAGCCACAGTAATGTGTATTCCTGGGGCCAGAGCACCCGACATAGAAGCTAATCTTATGGAGCTAGCGCGCAAGACACCTAGACACCAGCGCAGTGCAAACAACGGTAGCTATTCAGATATAGTGATACACATCGGCTCCAATGACACTAGGATGAAGCAATCAGAGATCACAAAGAAAAACATAGCAAGGACTTGTGATCTCGCCAGAAAGATGAGTCGGCATCGAGTAATTGTCTCTGGCCCCATGCCTGCGAGAGGCAATGATGAGAGGTTTAGTAGATTATTCTCGCTAAACTGGCTAGTTTTTGTAGTGAGCAGGGACTGCAGTTTATAGATAACTGGCCTTCTTTCTGGGGCCGACCCGACCTGCTAAGGATGGACGGCCTTCACCCTAACTGGGAAGGCGCCATCACTCTTTCTAGAAACATAGATTTTTGTTTGAGCCTTCCATGACTATCCATATTAGAGCAGGTCGGGTTGCAGGCGAATAGTGAGCCTGTAAGGAAGGGTATGGAGTCTGTAAGGCTAGAGCTAGACTTAGACAACACACATAGCTTTTCTTCTAGATTTGAGCACTACACACCATACGCTGTTACATCTCATACTGATATAATTTCTACTGAGGTGGCAATACATGATGGGTTTAAGCATTCCTCCTCGGTCGGTTTTATCGACGACGAGCCGTTCTCTCAAAATAATAGCACTCGAAAGCTGGTAAATAACTATCGGATTCCGACCGTCGGAAATTCTCGCCGCGTTTATAGTTGCTCGAGGTACAATCCGGGACCTAGGCAAGGCAATCTCCTTAATATTATGACCAGGAGTCCTGTTGCGCGGAATAACTTAGATAGACCTATTTTACTGAAACTCGGTTTTTTAAATATTAGATCGCTTTCATCGAAAGCCTTGTTAGTTAATGACCTTATTAGAGACCATAATCTTAACATGATTGGTCTTTGCGAGACCTGGTTAAAACCGAATCAGTTTTTACCGCTAAATGAGGCTTCGCCTCCAAACTTCGTGAGCTTGCATGTTGCGCGCCCTCAAAAGAAAGGCGGGGGTGTAGCCCTCATTTTCGAATCTATCTAAAACGTAGTCCTCGTCCTAGCAATTCCTTTAAAACATTTGAAGTTCTCATTATGCAATCCACAGCCGCGCTGCCGTTTTATCTTGCCGTTCTTTATCGTCCGCCTGGCTCTTACTCAGGCTTTTTAGATGACTGATTTAGTAACTCATGCGGATAATATACTTATCATGGGCGACTTCAACATTCATATGAATCTCCCGTCGGAACCACTTTCCGTGGCGTTTCGGACAATAATTGATATGTTTGGTTTCACGCAAATAATAAATGAAGCAACGCATATAAATGGTAACACGTTAGATTTGGTATTAACCCGAGGCTTAGCATCCTCAAAAATAATTGTATTACCATATACTAGTGCTATATCTGACCATTACTTTATAAAATTTGAAGTCTTGGCTGATTGTCATCGTTCTGACCACAATCAAAGCTATAGCAGCCGCAACATTAGCTCCTCAACCACCGCTGCGCTCTCTGAGCTACTCCCTTTAGCAACTGCTTCGTTTCCTAATTATATTGGTACGATTGATGATCTCACGAACAACTTTAATGTCGCTTTGTTAAATGCGCTTGACTCCGTCGCACCTAAAACTCGTCCAAAGAGGCTTACTCCGTGGTTTACAGAGGAAACGCGCATACTGAAACGATCTTCTAGGAAGCTTGAGCGCAAATGGCGTGCGACCAAACTTGAGGTCTTCCGTCAGGCATGGTGCGATAGTGTACTAATATACAAAGAAGCGCTTGATCTAGCCAAAACTAATTATTATTCTAGATTAATTGTCTTGCATAAAAATATTTATACTATTTATAATATTTATACATAAATATTTATTTGATACCGTAGCAATGCTAACACAACAGCAACCAACCTCGGATAGCTCTTCCTATTCAGCTCACGATTTTATGCAATTCTTTACTCAGAAGATTGAGTGTATTCGTGATGAGATTAAAGACACCGTTCTTAAAATTCCGTCGAACGCCGCAATAAATGGTGTTAATAGGGACATTAGGGCTGATAACTGTCCGATAACCTTATGTCAATTTAAAAAAATATCTCTTGAAAGCCTAACAAAATTGGTTAGTGCGGCAAAACCGACAACTTTTGTGCTCGATCCGCTTCCTGGCAAACTAATTAAAGAACTGTTTACGACCCTAGGACCGTCTGTTTTAAATATAATTAATCTATCGCTTACCACGGGTATAGTACCAGCAGCTTTTAGGACCGCCGTTATCCGACCGTTACTTAAGCAACCAAACCTTGACCCAGAGAGTCTCAACAACTCTAGGCCGGTTTCAAATCTTCCGTTTATTGCAAACATTCTTGAAAAAGTTGTAGCGCAACAACTTAATGAATATATGACTGCTAATAATCAATTTGAACCTTTCCAATCGGGTTTTAGAGCCGACCACTCTCCTGAGACGGCCCTTGCTAAAGTTACTAATGATCTTCTCGTAGCTATGGACGCCGACACCTCATCAATATTACTCTTACTCGATCTTAGTGCCGCTTTTGATACCGTTGATCATAACATATTATTAAAACGCCTAGAAACGTGTGTTGGCATTTCAGGTTCAGCGCTTTCTTGGTTTAATTCGTATCTGTCGGAGAGGACGCACCGTGTAATTCATGGCAATGCAACTTCGGATCTTTGTAAGATCACATGTGGAGTTCCGCAGGGATCGGTACTTGGACCTCTATTTTTTAGCATCTACATGCTACGGAAATATAACATTAGTTTTCACTGTTATGCTGATGATACGCGGTTATACATGCCGTTGGATATAACAAATCCGCGCGACTGCTATAAATTAGAGGCATGCCTTGCCGAAATTAAACAATGGATGTCTTTCATTTTTTTGCGTCTTAACTCAGATAAAACCGAGATGCTGATCATTGCACCAGCGCGTCATCGGTACCTTTTCAAAGACACCACTCTGAGTGTCGATAAATGTAATATTACCCAAAAGGATTCAACAAAAAATCTCGGTGTTATATTTGACGCAACTATGTCATTTCAAATGCACATTAAAAATATTACTCGAACTGCGTTTTTTCATCTGCGTAACATTGCTAAAATTCGCCCAATTCTATCAACGCGTGACGCGGATATCTTACGTCTTACGTCTCGCCTCGACTATTGTAACGTTTTGCTCTCGGGTCTCCCCATGTCTAGTATTAAAAGTCTGCAGTTAGTTCAAAATGCAGCAGCTAGACTCTTAACTAAGACGAGAAAGTTTGATCATATTACCCCGATATTAGCCAATTTGCATTGGCTTCCGGTCCACTTGAGATGTGATTTTAAAGTTCTGCTACTTACTTTTAAAATATTGCACGGCTTAGCACCTTCCTATCTCGTTGACCTCGTGGTACCATATGTTCCGTCCCGAAACCTTCGCTCACAAAATGCTGGTCTTTTAGTGATCCCGCGAGCCAAAAAGAAGTCCGTATGTTCTAGAGCGTTCTCTATTCGGGCACCAATGCTTTGGAATGCACTACCCTCAGATATTAGAGATGCCACCTCAGTAGAAATGTTCAAAACACTATTAAAGACGCATTTATACTCTTGTGCATTTAGCTGAACTATTTGTTGGCCTGTTTACTGCCGCTTTTTTTTTTCTCTTTTCTTTTCTGCCCCCTTTTCCCCCCTTGGGGATTAGGTGACGGTGACCCACTAGGAAGTTTAAGGCATTGACCAACTGGGCATGCACCTGTTCCAGTGATGTCGTCTTCCTGCAGCGCGACATTTGATCAATTTATTTTTATACTTTAGCATCTAATTTAATTATTTGTTGGCCTGTTTACAGACGGTTCTTCTCTTTTCTGCCCCCTCTTCCCCTGCTTGGGAATTAGGTGATGGGGACATGCTTTGTAGATTACGGCACTGACGAATCGGGAAGGGACCTGCTCTGCCGAAGTAGTCTTCATGCAGCGCCTCTTCTGACTTCCTTATATTTCAGCACTTCGTTGAACTACTTGTTGGCCTGTTTACTATTTCTGTTCTTTCTTTTCTGTTCCCAATTCCTCGACTTGGGAATTAGGTGATGGTGATTCACTTGGAAGTGTCTGTTCTGAATTTACACCAACTGACCGGTACAAGATCGAAGGCTCGTCCTCGGATATGCTGCCATGGATATTACGGCCCTGGATGAGGACCCACTCCACTGAAGTCATCTTCCTGCAGCACTTCATTCAATTGACTCTTATATTATCTCATCTATTATTGCATAGCATCATTGTATGTGTCAAATGTTGCCCAGTTGGCATCCATTGCAGCCTGGTCATCCTGGAAGGGGGATTCCTCCATCTGTGGTCCCTTCTCAAGGTTTCTCACTTTTCCCCTAATGAGGTTTTTTGAGTTTTTCCTTGCCCTCCTGGGGGTTAAGATCGGGGATGTCGATTGTGGTTATGTAAAGCCCTTTGAGACTGTCTGTGATTAAGGGCTATACAAATAAAATTGACTTGACTTGACTTAATGTTTACAGAAATGTCCCCACAAAGGATTTTCGATTCCAGATGTGTGAAAGTAGCCAGAACTTGTTTGGGGATTAAGGAATATGCATTATATTTGAGGTTTTCATTCATAAATGTGTCTTGCAAAAAGTGTCATGCAATTTGTTTATCTATATTGTATACGGTTTACTTGTGGTTGGCTATGGTTTTCTTGTATCATGTTCTAAAATGCGTTTTTTTTCTGAATTTATTACAGATGACAAACATCACAGCCAAAGATGACATTACAATACCCTCGTCTTGATGCTGCTGATGCAAGCAACGTTCAACAGGTATCTTGAAATCCATTTTCCTGAAATTTGGTCTATCTATATCTGTGCATTCATGATGGTGGACAGACATTTTTATGATTAAAATATTGTGCTTGCACACAGCAGGCAATTTCACATAATACATTCAGAATATTAGTGTTAGCGGACAATTTCAGGTAGATTTAATCTTTCGCAGGAATTATTATCTTGTTTAGTTAATGCTCTTTTCTAGACACTCACGTCGTCCTTACAACACACTTTCAATTTGTGTGAGGAAAAACTGTGTAAAATCTTTTAATATCGTCCGCGTGAGGAACTAGCATAATGTTTACAAAAATATCCCCACAAAGTCTGTTTGACAACATTCAACTGGTATGTTTAGCCATCACTTTTTCATGGGACTTGAGTTCTCTATATCTGTGCAGTCATGATGATGGACAGTAATTTTTATGATTAAGTATTGTGCTTGCGCACAACAGGCAGTTTCACATAATACATTCAGAATATTAGTGTTAGCAGAGTATTTGAGGTAGATTTAATAAGTCACAGGGATTATTATCATCTTTTGTTATTGATCCAGGATGGCCGAGTGGTCTAAGGCGCCGCGTTCAGGACCCAGTCTCCCCAGGAGGCCTGGGTTCGAATCTCGAATTTCCCCATTGTGGGACTAATAAGGGGAATATTATTATTATTATTATTATTATTATCTTTTCTGGACACTCACGCTGTCCCCACAACACACTTTGACTTAGTGTGTATGAGGAAAAACTATAATTTTCAATGTAGTCCCCATAAGGAATTGACATAATGTTAACTGTAATGTCCCCACAAAGTCTGATTGATTCAAGATATATGAAAACAACCAGATGGATGATGACAGGCATCCAACCAACACTGTCCTGGAGGTACATATGTTGATAAAGGTTGGTGTTGTCTGTGACACGGTTGGAATGAAAATCAGCACCTCCTAATCTGATACCCTGCTCCTTAATCATGAGGGGTCGAGTGCCCTTTTGTCCCACCGGGAGGATGTCCCAGGACACGCTAAAACGATTGTCTCCCAGGTGGCTTTGAAACAGCTTGATGAAGTCGTGAGGGAGATGTAAATCTGGACTTTCCTGCTTTAGTTGCTGCCCCCACAACCCGACCTTGGATAAGCGGTAGAGAATAAATGAATGGAACACAGAAATGCATTTAGAAATGTATTGCAACTGTCTTTGAACTTTGACATTTTTTAAAAAACAATTTGGGGCATTAAAAATGATAAAGCTTTAGTTCTCTATGAGTGTAAACACAATTTAGAAAAATCTTGTTCCGTAGGAAAACGAAGTGAGAGGGTTGACATGGCCCAATTGACACACAAAGCACAGACACCACCATCAGGTAAGCACAGGCCACCATCACTAGATTGACTATGAAATGCTATCAGGAATTGATGCAAAGAAGTCCTCCTTCAAAGGTAAACTCGTTAAGTCATGTTGCTTTTTAGAAAATGTATTTTCACTGTACAAATTAAAATATAGATGCCTGTCTGTAATTTTCACTGAAACGTGATTATCTCATATTGGTATGAATTACAACCTAAGCTCTGACTGCTACATTTTTTCTGAATGTTTTAGAAGTCGCGGCACGGTGGACGGCTGGTTAGCACGTTGGCCTCACAGTGCGGAGGTCTTGGGTTCGTTTCCGGCCCCGGTCTTTCTGTGTGGAGTTTGTTCTCCCCATGCCTGCGTGGGATTTCTCCGGGTATCCCGGTTTCCTCCCATGTTTCAAAGACATGCATGGCAGGTTGATTGAACATTCAAAATTGTCCCTAGGTATGAGTGTAAGCGCGGATGATTGTTCGTCTATGTGTGCCCTGCGATTGGCATGCAACCAGTTCAGGGTGTCCCCCGCCTACTGCCCAAAGACAGCTGGGCTACAGCACCCCGTGACCCTTGTAAGGACAAGCGGTACAGATAATGGATGGATGTTTTAGAAGGATGCATCAGTGCAGCCTGTTTGCTCATTGAACAGCAAAAAAGGTGATTGCCAGTACAAAAGACACAATGCAGTGTGATGATACAATTACAATGTAAATCTATGTAATGGCTGCGTTTTCACTTTAATTGCGGAACCAGGTCCATTGCAAAGGTTAAGAGCTTTAGATTGGAATTCAATCATATACTCGCCTTTATTATTTTAAATAACCAAAAACTCCTAAATAACCAAAAACTCCCTATTTTCTCACTACTTCAAGGCAAATCCACACAGAGAAAAGAAGAATTCCCTGGCAGAAAACCCAAGCTCAAGCAATGGAAATGCACATGATGAAGTTCATCAATTATTTTCTCGTCCCAGGACAAACGGACTGTGAGAAATGTTTAATAGCAGTAGCAGAAATACTTCAAGCCCGGGACTGGAAGACCCCCATATTTTATGTCTACAACAGGATCTCAGCTGCCAAAAATAAATTCCAGCGCCACTACATTTTTGTTTGGTTAGCTGCACCCTGCTCAGGCACTTTCCCCCCCCCATTATGTACACTGTATTACTATTTGACCACCGAGTTATTAAAAGGTGTCAACATTACATGTTTGATTTTAATTTTTTTTTAAACACAATACAACTTTATTTATATAGCTTATGTACAGTTATTGTTCATCACACGTTGTTCATAGTGTTAGGAAATACAACACTACGGTTCTTTGATTGGAAGTTCCAGAAGAGGTCGGAGATGTATAACCTACGTGTTGAAACTATATTTAGCAAACAAAAAATATAAAATTGGACGGGTTCAACTTAAGTATTCATATTAATTGATATTTTTGTATGGTCTTCAGAGGACTCATTTGATAGTTTAGTTCAAATGCTTGCCATTTGTCAATATTAGTTCTAGTAAGTGACACTTTGTGTAAGGTCCCCATTAATCACGTATACCATGTGGGGACCCTGTGTGACTTATGGTAATAAATTTACATATATTCAAATTAAGTCCCCATCAACCACAAAAAAAAAAATCGTTTTTTTTTTCCGTCCTCATATGACATGGTCCAGACATGACTTCATCATTTCTGTTATTTTAAGGCGTGTATAGGCTAATAAGGCCGTAGTACATACGCCTGATTTTTTTTCACGGCTCTAGATCATTTAGAAAGGGTAGTCCCCACAAATGATGAATAAAAAAGTGGTCCCCGCAAACCATAAAAACCCGTATGTGTGTGTGCGGGGGGTACGGGGGTGTGTGTGTATGTGTGTGTGTGTGTGTGAGACGACTCACATGAAGCCATTTTCTCTCTGGCACTTATCCAGTGTGTTCTTGATGAAGCCACCCAGTTTGAGGAAGAAAAGCTGCTCAGATGGTTTGGCCGTGGTGCCCGGACCTTTGGTGTGACGATACTCTTTGCACAGTTCTTCAGCACGGGAATAAGCTATGAAATGAATTTCATTATTTCAGTGAGGAAGCCAGCTAGTCAAGTGAGAATTAGTATTTGGGCCTGTACAGACAAAACTCAGAAAAACCAAGCCTGTGTAGTGATTGAATTTTACTAAAGGTTCAACAGAGCGTATGCAGAGGTGTCAAATTCTGATTCAGAAAATAAGTTTGGCTTAAGCCACAGGCACTTCTACTTCGGTGTAGCTCGTTTTAAAACCAAACTGTGGCCCATTTTATTTTTACTTTCTGGATGTGGACTTGATACCTGTTTCTTTGAAATCGCTAAACACAAACTAGATGGTCTTATTTTGCAAAAAAAAAAAAAAATCCATCGAAATAGGAAGAAAATGCATTGCTAAAGAATTTTTAAGATCGCATTTGTAATGGTTTTGTTACCATGACAATACAGTGGAACTTATTTGGCTTTACTATATCCAATTGCAGCCACGTTTATAATTTCAATCTGCAGTGCGTCATTTTATGGCTTTTAATAGGCTGAACAGGAATGACTTCAAACTGCAATTTGCACAACCTGCTTGACTTCAGCAAAACAAGTGACCTATGGTTACAAAAATCCCACGTAAGACAATGCTGCTGAGATATAATGAAAACCAAGAGACATACCCTTTTCGGCTTCTTGGAGAGATCGTATCGCCTCACCACACTTATCGTTTGCCAGCAGCGTCTGTCCGTGATAGCAGTATGCCTGCAGCACATGTTGATAGGAACACCACACTACTGAGAATGAGATCACACAAAACATCTAACCCTGACACAAGCGAACAAACTTACATAAGCCATGTAGAATAAGGACTTGAGCTGGAGATATTTCCGCCACTTGCTGCTGCACTCGGGTGCCAAAGTGTTGAGAGTGTGGTCTGGAGACAAAAATCAGCAGGTTTTAATAATGAACTGTTGCTGGAGTACTGCCTATAGTCTTAAAACAACATCACGAACAACTCTGGTGTTGAAATGCTCACCCGCTTTCTGATAAAAGTTTGCCGTCTCAGATGCCAATGCTGCGACAATTGAGGCATTGTGCTTCAGTTCAATGGCTCTGGCAATTGTCACTGTGGAGGAACAAGAATGTTTGCTTAATCAGATACCGAGCAGATTAGGGGCCAAATTCTCTCACCTTGCAGGGGAAGAGAACTTACGAGAAGATAACAATCCAACAAGGAAATACAACATTGTGCCACATGACAATGGGAGTAAAAGCACACATGGTTTTCCAGCTATGACATACATACCTTCTTGAGCCTCTGCCTGAGACTGGATGATGTATGCATCAATCACTCTGGGATCCAGGTCTCTACCTTTTTCTGCAGGGGTGATGAGACGAGGGATGTGGGCCTCCTGTCAAAGAATGACAGCCATTTCCTCCATTTCTTTTCTATTAAGTCTTCATGTCGGCACACAAAATGAGGGCAGGCTAGAACATTCTAATTTAATGCAATGTGTTTTCATAAAAGAAATACATGGCTGTAGACAAGTTCCCTGCTTAAAAATAAATACAGCTAGTGATCAGGTTTGACAGGGATTGAGCATAAGGTAACGAACACAATTAATACATTTTGTGACAAAATGTGTTAATAGTCACTGTGTGTCTGTTACCCTCAGATTTTTGAAGATTCCAGCAGCAACTTTCAGGCTGCGATGAACAACTTTCGCTTCATCCTCTGAGACACTGTCAAAAAAGAAATCATCTTGTGAAAAACAAACACACAGGTAAACGTTTGTCACGTTTAAAGACAATTTTATAAACACATACTTTTCTTTTCCAGCGAGTCTCGAGGCAAACTTGGTGTACCACAGCGCTACGTTGAAGGCCATGGAGACCAGCTCGAAGATTGCATCTTGTTGGGCACTAAGACGACAGCATGAAACAAGGGGAATGTTAACATTTTAAACTATTAGAACTATTGTTATTAAAATTATGTTGCAAAAATATTTTTATGTAAATTATGTAATATAAATGAATAAAAAGCATTTGGTGGAATGCTTATTGTTGCATGCGGCTTTCGAGCTGCGTGCGGTACAGAGCTTAGAAAATACATTAGTTTGGGGTGTTGCTATGGAAACCTGGCGACATTGTGCCATCGCAACATGCATACAAATAAGCCATCAAACTGACAGGAAGGCTGCAGTTAAAAGTATGACGACTCTTAACTATTTTTATATAGTATAATACCCTAAAATGGCACCAGCGGAATGAAAAAGTCAAGAGGCCAGGAGGATTGTCAAATTTAGTTTTGAAAACTGTCACAATGAAGTGGAAGTGTTAAGGATGAGATTTTGTAGGAAGAAGCATGATTGTGCCCAAAAAAATACTTTTTCCTTTATATAGAATAAAGCTACACAACGATTTTCAACTGTTTAAAACTTGTGCTACATGATGTTAAAAAAAAGAAAGTAGGCTTTGTTTAAAAAGTAGTGGATAGTAAGACTCGAACTCTGTCATGCGGATTTACAGCCATGGTGTTTCCAGCAAGTAGATGTGGATTTCTCAAACACCTGGTTGCCATTTTTACATTTTCTGTCCATAGTGGGACTCTGAGCCTGACTCCTTCGACTCAAAGGCCCAAATCCTTACAGACGGAGCTATTTCAGGCCAACTAAGAAATCGTGCTTCTTTAAATATCAGCAAGCATGAATGAAGTGTTAAGGTACAACAGTAGTGAGGTACAGTTCGTCACTATAGTGTGAGTGGAAAATAATTCATCCATACCTTGGTGTGTTCCCTTGTAAAGTATCAGTCCATTTGAAGTTCTGAATATACCTCATCTTGTTGTCCTGTGTAGTCCCATCCAAGGAAACAATAAAGCCTGTTGGATCATAAACGACAGCTTAAAGTGGAATGATATGGGGACCGGGTTTACTATTGCATCGTTTTTGACTAAAGGTATGCATCATGTTTTTAAAGTGGGTGATTTGACCATGTTCATATTTCCTCAGATAGTGGCATTGACTCAACGCAGCACCAGCCATTTATTTGAAAGAGGTTTCTATTTTAAGGGGATACATTTGAGCTAATTGCACAGCTGTCCATTAAATTGACATCAGAGAATTATTAAAGTCAAAGTATGTAATTGCTTCTCAGGTCTATTTTACATTCATGTGTTATATTTTTAGTTTCTATAAATAACGCACTGCATAGAGGCATAACTTATCTACATGTACCTCGACCAGTATTGCTGCTAGTTGATTCAAGTTTGCACTTGCTGCTTGGGTTGCAAGAGCATGCTGATTATTTTTTGTCAATTTATTTCAAAAGTTATCAATCGGTTTGTTTAGCATGTGTGTGCTTGAGGAAACTACAAAATATCAAGAGGACAGTGGTCAATCAGTCCAGTCACAATTTTAGGGAACCATGCTATACGTGGCAGTTCGGATGATCTGATCAACAGTGGCACACGTTTTACGAATCATTTTTATGGATTTTGTGTGACTGACAACTGACATTGCAGAAGGGAGAAGTATGCATCTGTGGCACTTTTCATGATCTCTGCGTTGCAAGTGACATCTGTGAACATTTCCAGCAGCCTTGCCCTGGTTGTCCTTAGGTCACTATTTGTGGAAAAAATATATCGTTAGATGGTGTTTCTACAGTTGACAAGAACCATGTGTGGCAGAGCATTTGGTTAACTTTATGACATTAATCAGAACACAAAAGACTAAAGTTTGAGATCGAACTAACACCTGATGTTTAATTACCATAATAAATAGCAAAGTCCAAATCTGGTTATGAACACATCAGACATACTTGCAGATTTTATTGGCAGCGGGGCTCCCTGCTACGCCATAAAAATTAAAGGACACAGGCGCTGTAGCCTTCAGAGGATTTCGGTGAAACCAGTGTGCCATCTCCTGGGCGATGGCACGCCAAAATTGCTGCAACAGTCAACACGACAACAGGTTAATCCATGAGTTTTGTAAATATTCGATTGAGATTTTTTTGTCATGGTTGAGTATCGACGTGTTCATTTCAGTGGAAAGCTTGGGTTAGCCAACGGCTAACTCGGTGTGGCTACGAGACGACACAAAAACAACACAATATAACACATCCATTTGCTGTTCCGAATATTACACTTTGCCTCAATTTTCACATTGTGTCGATGTCTTAAAAATAAACGATTTCGTGATTACGTAAACCACGGCGATTGGAGAACAGCTATCGGCTAATATTAACGCTGGTTTGATCTAAGTAGTTCTATCAATACATCGACCGATTCGTTACATCACAAATATGTAATACAATGTGAAAATGTCGGGGTAAAAACTTACCAATCTTTGTGACGTTTGTTTTTGGTGATGTGACGGAAAGTCCGATGCTGACAAATTACTTCCGGAAATAAACTGGGACTGAACGTTGACCAATGGAAACAGACTGTTTAGTCACGTGACAAAAATCCAGGATGTACGTCCAACCTGCTTGTCTAGCTGCAGTACTTGAGCTGCAAATGCTTCACAATCTTTTTATATATTTAAAACAGCCAGTCAGTGTGGATGCGAATGATTTTAACGTTATTTGAATCATTAACCCTGTAATCAGTGTTTTTAAGTATTTCGATAAAACTAAGGCAAATATCCCACCGATATTTATGATACAGTAGCAAGGTGTCTTGATGTGATATGCTTTCATCAAAATGCGACAAGGATCATAAATTACAGAACACTTTCACAAACTGTCTTGCTGAAATTAGTATTGTTTTGTTTGAAGGCACGGTCTCATGAAAATGAGATCTAATGCTAATCTGAATGCAACTCAATTCATTTTATTTTAGTCTGGTTATGGCTTGTGGCTCTGTATCTTCACCCAGCATCGCTACTATCTTGGGTGGAGACAAACGATGTGCCGCACTGTCCACAGCGAGGCAAAGTTCAGAATGGCTAGCTTTACTTGGTTGTTTCACACTTGATTGGTGAGCAAGCTCTCAGGAGAACCAACCACTGTATACAGGAGCAAGCAATAGAAAGTACATTTCCCATGAAATGTCCCCTTTTCACACAGTAATTATATATTTTTTTGTTTTACATAAAACATTCTAACATAACTTTCAGTATGTGTTATCTCAAAGGCAGGAAGGACTTTTATCACGAATGAATAAGGAAAATATACATTTTTATTCCATTCTGAAAAAAAAAAAAACATTAACAGGTATTACCAGAAATGATCCAAATTTAGTCTAGACAATAATAATAATCACAGCAATATGCCTTGTCAACAACTTGAGAATCATGAAATCTGTTAACACATTAATGTCAGAGGCCGTGATTTACAGTATACCTCTTGTTTGGTATATTCTTCTCCGGGAATAACTCAGAGTTTCTAACAGAAATGTGAAATATATCAATGCACCATCTTAGGTTACTGCATAACAAGATAGGATGTCTGTTCATTTCAAATTATAACCATTTGGGAAAAATATTTTGTAATTTAAGACTAGGTAATACTAAGTGCTGCGTCGTCGTCGTGTCAACGGACTACCATAAGAGAAGAGAAGATGAGACTAGGGTGAGGTACAAAGGAACAATCAAAAGGCACTACTGGTCAGCTGAACCTCAATTACATAATGAATAGGACCGTGTTAAACTTCAAGTTTACACTGCCAAAACAATTCACATTAAGGAAATTTTCACTTTTGTTTGTATCACAAATGTACATTTTGGGATTTCCAAAAAGGACACATTTCTGCTGTTTCTCGAGCAAACACGCAAGGGGGGAAAAATCAATCAGGATGTCATGGTTGACATGACTCATAGAAGAGAGCAAACATGATCAAAGTCTGCTCACACAAAATCTACCGTACGCAGTATTCAGTAACTTCCATTATACTTGCATCAGTTTAACATTCCCATTCCTTCCATGTTTTAATTCACTTGAAATCATTCCATGGAAAGCATGCAAACAAAAAAACTGGATTTCATTGATGCAGTGCAAGACATGACACGCTTGTGTAAAACAAGCTTTCATTGAAAAAAAAAGGAAACTAAAAAACAAATGATAAAGGGACATCTTATCCCATGTGTCATTATTAGGGTCGTAGGTAACTGGCACAGTTGACATTAGTCGAAAGGTGGGGTTCACAGATGAAATGTAATATTAACTAAGTACACTCACATTATTAACAGAGTCTTTGGCAATGACGCGTCTGCTGCATAACAAGAGCTGAAGCAGTGTAATAAAAGTATGTACAACATGCTTGAACTTGATTTGCTTGTGATTTTTTTTTTATGGGGCAAGACCTCCCAAACATTAAAACACAGTAAGTCTTGAACCCTCATTGGTGAATGTGTACGTTTAAAAAATGTGCAGAATGGACTTTTTTCTAAAAAAAAAAAAATCTTATTACATCAAGGCCCAGTTTAAAGACGTTTGGCATAGTTATTGCATAGACCATGGTCTCGGATATCTCCCCACCCTCCATTCTTCATGTGGCCCTTGTGCTGAGCTGCCTCAGCAGCGGTAAGGACAAGAGAAGGAGGGAAAAGTCCATCTTTACTTAACTTAAGTGCCTCCTCGACCTTCTGTGAGGCCCATTCTGGCCTGCAATTCTGCTTTTGGTGGATCCCACAGTCTCCGGTGTGAAGAACTCGAGAGCCCTGAGCCACAAGCACTTTTATGGGCTTTGAAATACAAGTACCAGAAAGATGCTGCAGCGTCCAGTGCCAGTTGGAATCATCATACGTGCAGAAGTCGTTGCTGCAACCCATCATTTTGTAGTACACCTCTCTGGAGATGGCCATGCCGATGTTGTGTTTTGTGGACATCCACCCAGTGGTCGATACCTTGTTAGACAGTGTGGGGAAGTCACTAAAGTCATTATGGTTTCCCAAAGCAAGTAAATCACAATCCTGGCAGCTGTTCTTCCTGAACTCAACCATCGCTTGATAAAAATGGAAAAAGTCTGGTAAAATATAGTTGTCCTCCTCTAGAAATATTACAAATCCATTGTAGCCCTGCATTGCTTGCACTCGCTCCCACACAAAGTGCAACTTCCACCACCAGTGATGTTTGGTTTGCGTTATGGAGGTTTCTCTGTAGCGTCCATAAGAGTCTGGGTACTCTGCATTGAGACATCCAGTTTTGATGGCATTCTCTCTGGATATGTCCCGTGGGCAGTCCCGTGGATCCTGCCCAGGAAACTCAGTGGGATACAGCTGAGTGCTGAAAGGGAAATAAATTTGCAGTACCTTGCAGAAAGTGATCCCTTGCAAAATTGTGTTGATTTGCGCTGAAAAATAGTCATGGCTGAAGATGAGGAGGAAGCTGTGGATCTCTGCGGCTTTCTCCAGGGAGTTGATGAGAAGTTGCAGGTATTCCGGTCTGTTGTGGACCTGCACGACCAGCACCAGCTGGGGATCCCCTGGAAACCGCTCAGCATTTAAAATATGTTGCTTGTAATTAGCGCTGTAGACTGATTGCCTCAGTTCTGACAGCGACCCAGAAAAGTCAAACGTCACTGTGTCACTCGAGCGTAAACCCTGATTAGCTTCATTATTCACGTCACTTGTGCCGTTCTTGGAAAACGAAAGCACACGCGTGGAAACCAAAAGAGTCCAAACGACAAAGGAAACACCCAAAAGCACCAGCACATTTTTTTTAGCCAGTCGACACCTCATTTTGGATAGGTCAGAAAAAGCAACCTTTGGTCACCAGCAGCTCACATTATCTGAAAAGTTTCCCATATACGTCACGTAGAAAAACTGGGCGAAACTTCTCTCCCGATCCTTTTCGCACCTTGTCTGCTGCCACACACGTTGCCACTTCCTTTTAACACAAGTGAAAACAAAGGAGATTAATTCATTAGTAACAATATGAACGACGAATTAAAAGCGAGCTTGTCTTAGACTTACCTCGGTTGCAGTGTAACTTGACAGTGAACACCGCTCGTAACAGGAAGAGAGAAATCTGACGGGGGTGTTTCATCTTCTCCCCTCCACAACACATTGACTGCTGACGTGTACAATGTGGCACAGCGTCCAGTAGTTTTCTCCCCTTGGACAAGTTCCGCCCCTGTCTTGCAGGCTGCTGAAAGACGCCTTTCCAAACTCAAAAGTGAGCGGCTGCTGGACGAAGCATACGTGCAATTTGTATGTATGGGAAGCAGCTACATGGCTCTGTTTGACAGGACTCAGCGCGCGAGGCGCCAGGGGCGTTGCTAAGCAGAAAGCTTCACTGGGGCACAGGCCCCCCTACTACATGCAACACACCAGTGGTGGACGATCAATGCCTTCTCTGCTGGCCTATCAAGAAATGCTATCATATTTATGATAGAAGTGGATTTAATTATATATATATATATATATATATATATCTCGCAGGGCACACATAGACGAACAACCAACCGCGCTCACATTCATAACTAGGGGCAATTTAGAGTGACCAATCAACCTTCCATGCATGTTTTTGGAATGTGGGAGGAAACCGGATTACCCGGAGGAAACCCACGCAGGCACGGGGAGAACATGCAAACTCCACACACACACACACACACACACACATATATATATATATATATATATATATATATATATACAGTGAACCCCCGGTTATCGCGGTTAATGGGGACCGAGACCACCCGCGAAAACTGAAAATCCGCGAAGTAGCGTCGCACCTTCAAAAAAAAAAAAACACATATATATATATATATATAGGTGCGAAGTATATATATACGGTGTTTTTTTTTTTTTTGAAGGTGCGACGCTACTTATATATATATATATATATATATATATATATATATATATATATATATATATATATATATATATATATATATATATATATATATATATATATATAAATATATATCGGTGCGAAGTAGCAGCACACCTTCAAAAATGCTTAAAAAAAATAAAATAAATATATATATATATATATATATATATATACTGGTAGAGAGAGAGAGAGTGAAATTCATGTTATAAAAAAAAATTATTATTAAAACTTATTATTTTTTTATTCCCCAGCCATTATTTTTGTATTTATTCAATTACTTCTTTTTGTATTTATTTAATTACTTCGACTTTTACCTGCTGGTACGCCGTCCGGTGTGTCCTGTGAATGTTATGATCCTCCAGCAGAGCTGGAGGATTGAACAGGACTCTCCAAACGCAGACACGGGAAAAAAGGTGGTGATACAAAGATATTTATTATGATCACAATATAGTCAGTGTAATCAGCGCGTCTCGCAGCAGCTGACGGCATGGCGCGAGACGATCGCTGGAGGAACGCCTACACAGCTGAATAAACAAAAACACGCGGCATGACAGGCACGGATCATGACAGTGAAATGAAAGGTGGCATTCTTCATTTATTTATTTATTCATTTATTCATTCATAACTGACAGCCTCGCGCTCCGCCGGTGCCCGGGCGGAAGGTGCTCATCTACGGCTTAACTGCCACGCACGCCGGCCGGAGCTCTGAGACGGTCCGAACCGCGCGAAACGTCGCCACCAATCGTGTCCGTCGCCACCAATCGTGTCCGGGGGAACCTGCTCTTCTTCGTCCACTCTCTTCTTCCTCCACTCTCCTCTTCGGCGCACGCCGGCCGTCTAACCGCTTTAGCGCCCCCTTGTGCCGCTCGGCGAAACTACAATGCCCCCGAATATTTTTTAGACCCGCGAAGCACTGAACCCGCAAAAGGTGAACCGCGAAGTAGCGGGGTTTCACTGTATATCACATTTTTTGACTACTATTTTTGTAAGCTTGTAACAGATATTTACGTGAATAATATCTTGTAATGAATGTAAAATCACCAAATATGAAGTGAAGAATAATTCAAAGACTTTCTTTGAAACAGTTTTCATAACTTGTACAGTACATTTAGTTGTGCCCACATGCGCCACACACCGTCAGTGTTGGTTCGCAAGGCCCAGCGGTAACTTGAGCGGGGGTGTTTTGTTGTGAGTTGATGTGCTAAAGATGTACTCCTAATATGGTACAGTATTTGAATTTGGTTTTGCAAAGTATGCAAGTTATTTTTGAAGTAAATAAAAGTGAGTTAAAATGGTTTTGATTAATATACAGAGTTAACGCTTAAACTTTCACAGCCCAAGTGTTGTAATTTTTTTTTATCCAATCAGAATTCATCTCGCTTGTGTTGCCACGCAGATTTCATAATACCAGTAGCATGTACTAATCGTCCGAGGCCTTCAGACCTTCACATACAAACGTGTGGGTGTCTGTTCTGTGTGAGTATAGGGGCTCATAAAGTTGATAAACAGTTGCGATAGCCTATCAGATCACGAGTTGGTTACAGTGAGCCTTCTCACAGGCCTTACATTGATTGACGACATTCATGAGCATGTTGACCAACTTCACAGAAATGTCAGAAAAGCCTCAAGACGTCAATCACTCTGTACCTAATATTGTGGATTTTAGTCTGGTCATTTGAAGCTCTTCTGAAAAATTGTGGAAGTCCTGTCCTGAATTCTGAGCTGCTGTCAAGATAGCGTCCAGATCTCACGAGTGACAAGCTGACCTGTTTAGGCTCGACTGGTTGGACTGGTTTAGCTGAGTATTGCCTGAACGCACGGTCAAAAAGGAACTCGAGAAGTTGAGCATTGTATCACATGCACTGCACATATTTCTATAGGAAGAAAACTGCTGTTTCAGAAATTCTACTCACAAAGTCTAAGAGAGAAATAGTTTCTTTCCATGATCTCTTAGCATAATTCTTTGTTATGTTGTAATAGTATTTCCAAAGCAAATTATATCACGAAAGACGTTTTCCCTTCATTCTCCCTCTAGCTTTCTTGAGACTTTTATATTCCCTACAAACAGATGATTTTATTAAGTTGTGATTTTTACAGCTGTCTTTTGTTGCTCTCTAAAATAAATTCGTAGTTGGTATGAGGTTTTGGTGGTGGTGTGTTGAGCAACGACTAACCTGTGGCAGAGTTTTTTTGCAGTGTCATCCTCCATTGTGTTTTTCAAATGACATCAATTCATGCCCCAGTTTAACTCTTAAGGATTTATCTTCACCTCACTGAACACAAGCACATCACTTTTTTTAGATATCTACAATATTTGTTTGAAGTTTGATTTATCAGAGCTCGTGCAATATGAATTTTACCATTTTATAATTATTTATTGTTATAATTTATAGGTAGGACGTTGCAGAAAAATATATATAATATATAATTAATACATCGTACTAAATATTATGATTATGATTATTATCATTATTATTATGCAAAATAGTGTAAAAAAAAAAGAAACTAGGGCAGATGCGGAATTAATCAAACGTTAACTTGGATCTTTGATTTAAAAAAGTTAGTAAACATTCGTTGACCAGTGTAATTAATAAAATTGTATTTGATTTAATTGGCGCATTCTTTGCGCATTGTGAACATTAAAAACTAGCCAAAGTGGGTTTCTGATCTTAAATGAAAGGTAGCTAGGGGCTACATGACAGTCTGGTTCGGTATAATGACATCATTATTGATGTAGTGCTTCAACAATCAGATGACAGTAGAATAATGCGTGCTAGGATCTCAGCTTGGTGGTAATTCAGCCAGTGGGACTTGATTGTTACAACCTTGATTTAGCTCATTAAAAATATTTGCTGCATAATGCCAAGAAAAGCCATACAAATGTTAATTTAGTTTGAATTATCCTGTTTTATTGGACGGGGGGGGGGAGCACACTTTTAAACAGTATGGCGCCTCATAAGCATAAGAAACTATGATGATTAGTTTTACTTGCCACTTGGTGGCAGCAGTGAGCAATTTTGCGAAGCTGCTTTCTTTTACTATATTTACCCTTGGTTAAAGGAATGTTGCTTTATGATCATGAATTTGAAAATGTATAATAATTTCTAAGTGTTAGGGTTTGTTTTAAAGTTATTTGAAAAAATGGAAACTTTACAAAAATATTGAAGAGTGTTAAAACAAAACAGGCTATTGTAATACATGATTTTATGAAGGGTTTATTTTCTGAATAGAATTCTAATTATTGTTCTTCCTTGTTTGTGTGAGTGTGCGTGCGTGTGTGTGTGCGTGTGTGTGTGTGTGGTAGTTTTTATTCTGACCCTTTTAATTTTGTCATACTGCATATTTCGGTGTATACTTTTTGTGTATTGATTGCTCATTTTGCAATTTTGTTTACGGGATAGTAGATGCTGGTTTTGGTAAATAAAGAATGCTTGAAAGAGAAAGAGAAAGTTCAGTAATTTCATTAATTATAAAATCTTTTTATTTCATAGACACGGAGCTCAAGGCAAAGTTTTATTTATTTATTTATTTATTTATTTATTTTAGCCAAGAACAGAGTGGCAAACATGTATGAAGATAAACCAGCCATAGCAGTGCAGGTTTACAGCAGCTCCTTGATATATATGATCTGCTTCATCAATGGCAGCAAAATGCTGTTTTAATATGTGGAACAAAAGAGGACAAACACCTTATCTTTCCTACGCTTGAGTTGCAAGCAAAAACCTTTAGGTCAGAAATAGAAAATGATATCTCGTCTATTTTGTTTCTGATCAAATGACTCATAATGATATTTATAGACAGTGTCAGAATTGTGTGCTCATGCTAACAGTATTGCCATTGTTCTACTAAAGTGAAAGGGTCTTTGTTTACACCACTTTATACTGCTCATCGATGGTCATCTTATAAGATGTGTAGTATGCAAAGGCTGCAAATTGCATATAATGATGCTATGAGAATACTCTGAATAAAACTAAATAAATAAATAAAATAAAATAAAAATAGGGGGCAGTGCTCGTCAGACGTGCGTTACTGTTGGAGTGAGGGCCTTTAAAGCACTTTTAAAAGATTTAATGCGAATAGCATTATTGTGGCACTTTCAAGCACCTGTGTGAGCAGTTTGTTATTCCATACTAAGGGTTCACTTGTGGAAATATCTGTGTACATCTACCGTGGGCTATGTCATGTATTATTTAACATTTCACAATTTATTGTCTCTTATGTGTTGTTTTAAAGACCCGAGTCTGATAAAGTTGAAATTAATTAAATTATTACCCAAGCTATACAGCTAAAGTATGAAATATAGAAATGGGGCGACAGGGATCGCACTGCACAGTCCTCATTTGTTGATTCTTTCTAATTGTAATTGCAAGAAATAAGTACATATAAGTGTGTGCTGTGATGAATCAAGGAGATCCCTATCGCAGAACTGTATTTAATGTGGTCGGCAAGAAGCTGAGCCACTACTACGGAGAGGCAGGGCAACCCTGCCTAACCCTCTGGACAATGCACATCTAGAGGAAGTAACCACTCAGATTTATAGACATGTTACTATTTTTATAGAGTGTTTTTAATGGCTGAAGAAAAATATTTATTTATTTTATTTATTAATTAATTAATTTATTTTTTTAATAGAGGGTGTTCCAATGCTTTGTAAAAGTCCAAGAAAGGAGTGAAAAGAATTGTCATTAGGATAATCAATATTGTCTAAAACTAATTTAACATTATTGATGTCTATTTGACAATAAACTGGACAGTGTTTCCTCAATAACGGAATAATTTCTCCCTTGAGTCTCTGACCTAATAGCAAATACTTTAAAGTCGTTATTAAGCAGACAAATTGCCAGTCATCAATACGTAAAATATCTTGGTTAGGTTTAAGAGCAATAAGAGACAAAGAGTGTGGAAGTTCTTTTTCGATCCTCGCCACAGAAACCTCGTACAATAAAAGCAACCAGTGATTTATTATTATTCCTCAAAGGATTAATTCTGTTTTTAATGTATTCTAATGTTAGCGGATCAAGAGCAGGCCCCATCAAATTCTACAAGACATCTCTGGTTACCGCCTCACACCAGAGATAATTGAGGGGAGGAAGAGAACAATTAATGAGACGTTCGTTCTTCATTGTCGTCATTTCATTGAGATGGCAATTAAAGATGACATCATGTCATTAACGTGAGTCACAAATCAATTGTCTCATAAACTAAATCATTATGACCACAACACGTCCACTTCATGTTTTGTTTTTCTAGTGAAATTAAATTAAAATAACGATGGTGAATGGGCTTCTCCAGCATCCCGCCACCCGCCGACCAAATGTTCCATATAGTGTTCATATGGAGGAAAACTGGAGGAAAAAGCAGGAGCAAAAGACTGTTGCAGTGGCACCCAGGCAGAGCATCACCAGGGATGAAAGAACCGCCTGGTAATATTACAATACAAATTATTGATACATTCCAGACTCTATTAATTAACTATTTTTAATGAAATATTTGCAACCAAGTATTTAAAAAGTTGGTCATTTCTCTCGTTACTGGTATTTTTGTTCCATTAAAAAGTTGGAGGCATAAACAAACTATTTACATTTTTAATCTAATCTAATCTAAAAAGGTTTCAGAAATGGTTTAAAAAAGGTTGTAAAATCATTGATGTCAGACCAATGTCGTGACAACAACTTCTTACAGTTGCATTGAATACACTCATTTTGGGAGGTACGCTCCAAGAACAAGACAATAAACTCCCTGAAGTAAGCGCTTCCTTTGGTTGGAAAATGATTTTCCTTCGTCTTAATTTCCGTTGAAAAATGTGATTTGGCAATGGCAAGTGGAGCATGATGTTTTTTCATTTGAAGGACATTTTACTGGTGAAAGGGTTTGACTATTTTCAGTCTGGCTATATTATAGTTCTTTTACAACGAGACGCCACATTCAATGTTTGCTGATATTCAAGTGAATGATAAAGCGATACTGCATTATGCACTAAAAGACTTTATGTTGATGTCTGCATTCAGGTCAGTGTTGCTTATAAGATTTTGTTCTAAATTGCACGAGCTGGATCAATAAAGGTTAAATCAAGAAAAAAAACTCATAAGATTGACCTACAATAATATACCATGATAATAATATTACAGTATGCAATTTAATTCAGTAGAATTGTATTATATATATATATATATATATATATATATATATATATATATATATATGTATATATATATATATATATATATATATATATATATATATATATATATTTTTTTTTTTTTTTTAATGCCACCTTTATTTGCATTCACTGATTTAATAGCTTTTTGTCATTTTGGATTTCACCATAAACGGAGAGCAAATAAAAATGATTAAAATTTACATTTTTATGACTGCAGTTTCAGCAGTTTCAGTCAGTTGTGAAGAATCTTGCACAAGATCTCACCAAGCATAACAAGGCTGTTGTTGAATTTGTGGACAATTCTCCACATTATTCTAAAAATGATTTAAACGGAAAGTCAACCCCAAAATATTTTTTAGCAAAAAATAGATTAATATTGCATGGATGTGAGTTAGGATTAAATTCCACTGAAAATGATATCGTAGTTGCTAAGGGCTGAGATAACAACCAATTTTGGCTCAGCTTCAGAAAACAGTTGAGCATTGATTGGTCGTTACCTGAGCAACTGGGATGTCATTTTCGGTTGGCAGAAAGTGACAAAATGGCCGCCCCTGAGATGGCTAACAACGGATGGATTTTGCTGATTAACTCATATTCCACAAACACAATGATAATCAGAATGCCATATTTGGACTTGTACAACATTTCATAGCAAAGAGAATTTTCGAGTTGACCTCTCCTTTAAAATGGCAACGAAGGGGTCAAAAATCCAAATTACATAACTGCATTATGCAGTTGTTTCCACTTGAACTCTGCATGGACCTCAAACACATGACAAAAGTAAAGTGATCACGCTAAGCAAATGAACACGACCGAAGTGGATGAGGAGGACATCATGTTGCCAGCTAAAACAAGATGTAAAGACAAATTTGTGTCGTTGCGTATTTGTGTCATCTGAGCATTGTGATTGGCCTTCCTGGAATGGTTCCTAGTTTGATCCATTCTCCTATTCCTGTAACACAAAGAGTTGATATTACATAATGAAAGACAAACACACAGGAAAAAGCCTAGTCCAGACCAAGTAGTGTTTTGGGGTTACATTTGGTCGGAAATTAAATTAATGTCAAAATATTAGTATAATCTCTTGGTGGAAACATTTGGTTTTCAGATTGATGAAAAAGTGCAAGATGGTCTGGTGATAAATTAGACGTCTTTTCTGTCTGAGCCACAGCAGAGTAGTTCAAGCTCTGCTCTGATTGACAACAGCTGGTGTAGTTGAACTATGAGCTAACAGCTAACGTCATCATGCGGCGCTGCTTTGATTTAAGGTGAAACGTCAACATTTGTCGTAGCGTTAAACATGTGTCAAACATGCAACTTTTCATCTCTGCTCTTCTTGCTTTTCCTGAGTTGCTAAAATGCTTTCATGTCAGGGGGTTCCAAATCTTTTTTTTTTCTGCTTTAACAATGCTGATATCTCAAGGTAACATTTTTCAATAACAATATTTTTATTTATTTATTTTTTATGTTTGCAAGCTGCAAGTGCATTCTTGTTGAGTGAATACATGCACTTACTATGAAGGAACAAAAGGGATCTAGATTTGATGTGCAGCTCAGCCTTACACAGCCACTTGTGCAGTTTGTCATGGCGTTGACATTCACGTGGCAAGAACTAAGTAAAAACAGATGTGCAAATATCTCCATCTGACGCCTCAGGTTGTCCATGCGGGGAAATGTGGGCCTGTGTACTTGTGCTTAGAGCTTACACGATGTCTGATTAGAAGGTTTTTTTGTCTTGTGTACCCACAAACCATTTTAACGTGCACTCCCTCACTCACACGTGTTGACCTTTCTCCAAACGTAGAACGAAACACAACTGATTATGAAATTACTCCCTCCCCCAAGGCGTTCTAGCTTTATGAAATTAGGATGCATGCATGCATGCATCTAACTTTAGAAGTGGTATCATGCATTGTACTTATTGTAATTCAAAGTCTGTGGACTGCTAAACTGTACCTTGTATTATCAAAATGTCTTAAATTCACATTTTTGTTGAATTTTTACTATAGTATGCTGACCATGGTGTATTCTAGTCTTGCACACAAGTAAAACACTATTAAAAAAACTAATACTAAAACTAACTAAAATTAGACTAAAACCAAATGTTTTTGAAAAAAAATCTAAAACTGATAAAAACTAATACAACTGCCCTGAAAACTAATTAAACATAACACAAAAAAAAATTAAAACCTTTCACACACACACACACACACACACACCCGCACACGCCCACACACCCCCGCACACACACACTCACGGGCACCAAATTCTTATCTCTCACTTACCCCCCCCCCCACTCCACCCCCCCCCAAAAGAAATCTAACAGTTATTCTCCTAAAAACTAAATAATCTTACACACAAGGAAAATAAAAAGAATATTTTCTCCAAAACAGATTGTTTTTTCGTCATCCTAAACAGACTCAGGGCTAATGACGTGGCAGAGCCAATTCGCATTTGGGATTTGAAATGCTTCTTTTGCACGTGCAATTCTTGACTCTGACTAAGATAAGAAAAGGGCTCAGACAAAATAAAAATAAAAAAACTACTTTTTTTGTGTGTGTTTTATTTGGAAGACTTTTAATGAATAACAACTCTTCTGCGAGTGGGTAGAAGGCGAATGTTATTTTTGACTCATAACACACCCAATGTTCCTCTGCGTTTTCTAAAATAAAACAATTGTCTTTGCACATTTTTTTTTCTTTGCCCAAAAACATAAAACTTGTTAGCATGGATGTTCTGTTCTCTCACCAGTGAACGTTTGCCAATAAAAGATCATTTCCATGCTTGTCTGTTTTGAAAAAACTCATCATTTTAAATCATTCTTAGACAGAGCCAATAATGTTTTGTGCAGGACTTCATTGAGTTCTAACAGCGTGGGAGGTGAAATATTTCACTTTCTCACAAAATCTTCTGTCTTTTGGTAAAAGAAGATGAGGTTTGTGAACAGTGATGTCCACTGTGTTATTACAAACCTTGACGTAACAAGATCATTATTTCAAGCATGGAATTGAAATTTTGTTCAAGGATCCCTTGATTATTTTTTTAAGATGTGTGGATGCAAAACAATCCAAGGTGGATTTGATTAACAGCTGCTCACGTGGCTTTGTTTCGTTCAATATCAAAGTGGCATTTCAGGAAATTTAGTTTACCAAAATGAACTAGCACAAAGCAAAGTGTGAGGTAGTCACTTTAAAAAAATTGTATAAAGTATTTGAGAAAATGACATAAAAAATTGTGTCATTTCAATCAAATCAAACCTCCATCTTTGAAATCTTTATCTGCGGGGTATGATCACAAGATTTTGTAACAGAAGCTCGCATCTAGTTTCTCACCACGGGGGACACTTACTGCCATTAATGGACAGACAGCTGGGAGGCAGAGAGTTGTTGAACTGTACCCGAGTTCTCTTCAGGCGCAGAGGAAAGGAATGTTTGGAACAAATGGAGTGTGATTGATGGCGGCGGAGGATAGTCCAGGAAGAACGTCTGGTGGTGGAAGGCGGATTTGTTGCGAGAACATTGAAGACCAACACTTGTGAAAATATGTGCGGGTTTGTTGTTGTTTGTTTCTAGGCACAGTTTCCATAGCGTTTAACAACACATGACGCACTATGCCTGGACGAATAACTGGTCAACATTTGAGTTCTGCTTTTTAAGCTTAGACTGTCATTCCATAATTGTCTTTCGGGAACATGGCAGCATTAGAACATTGTACGGTCAGAACATAATGATGCTTTGGAACAAAGCCTCATTTTTGGCTCAAACATGAAGATAAACGGCACAATGTTAATGTTGGGTGTGTTGGAAAATATTAGAGTAAGAGAGGGAGAGTTTGTGAGGTCTTGAGCTTGACTCATCGTTTAAACATCCAAGACATGATATTACCCAATATATATATATATATATATATATATATATATATATATATATATATATATATATATATATGATCATTTTTGCTTGGAAAATTCAGGATCTCTTGTATACGGTACATAGTAGACACCACACTAAAACAATTATTAATTAATTAATAAAAATACAAAGACTTTAAAAAACTTGACGGTGGCAATCTCCTTTTTGGGAAATAAAAAATAGGCTTTCTACTAGATCACAACTCATGCGGAATATCTAATCTAATTCCTTCTAATAAATCTGTCATTGATAACGAGTACAAAATTTTTGCGAATAATAATGATGATATTTGCGTGTCTGTCTAACCACAATGCATTGCAACCTTGTAAACAGGCGTGTCACAGTAAGCTCAGCTCAGCTGAACATTGTTATGTCGACTACCACTCGGCTTGAATGATGCTGCACAGTCACGGCCAGAAATGTCAGCCATGTGTGGTTTGTTATTTCACAAGGCTGGATTCTTTTGTTGGATTTTCAAATGTCCTGTGTTGGATAGTATGGCATTGTATTTTCAGGATACGATCCTCCCACAGCATGCACTGTTGGATTCTTCGGAAAAAGACAAGTCCCTGTGAGTTTGTGTAGATTGGTTAAAAATGTGAGGATTTAACCAAATTAAAAACCTTCTTTTTTTAAACTATTACCTCCAACATTTACTTCACTTTATTAATAAGTTAAATTCATTGAAAACAAAAATGACACCACACATTGCAAGTGTTACCAATGCTAATAGATTGATTGAATTTTTTCGTTTGGCTTGCAGTTACATCGTTAAGTGGCTGCCAAAAGAAACAAGCAAAATGCGACATAGAAGTGGGTTTCAATAACAATAGCACTTGGTTGTCAGCACACTAGGGATATTAAAAATGGGCCATTTAAGCCAACATATATTTGTTCCTATGAGTATTCTTTTGAATAGGTGTGCACTTTCTTAGTATTACCTCATTGCCTGTGCAATGAAATAACCCCCAGAAGGTACAAACTTAATTTTCAGCCATTGTTGCCAGGCTGGATGTTTGGACAAAGGTCCATATCCCTCTCAAATCATCAGCTAATAAAGACGAATAAATAAATCAAGTAGTGTGCTATTTAGAGCAGAATAATGTGGCGTAGGGAGGAAGTGGCAATTTTCCTGAGAGTGGCGCATTTGTTGACAAAAGGTATGAAAAATTCCTGCCACATTTTGTTTCAAAGTTGGCACTGAAAATCTGATAAAAGCTCAAGGCTTCTTCGAAGGGTGACGTGATGTGCAACACACACACACACACCCACCCCCACGCACACACACCCCTACATACACACACACTCTCTCTCTCTCTCTCCCTCTCTCTCTCTCTATCTATCTATCTATCTATATACATATATCTATATCTATATATATAATATATATATATATATATATATACATATATATATATATATATATATATATATATATATATATTGTGTGTGTGTGTAATGTTCACTCGCGTAAACAACAGCTGTCAGTGTATTTATATGTGGGACATACGGGACATACATTTATAAACCTTGAGAAACAGGAAGTGAAGGAATAGTTGCCCGTGCGAGTATATACCCGACTGCATACAGTAAAGAAAGATTAGTGCAAGACCTCCAACACAAACAGGCGATCTAACACATTACACAAGCTTTCGCTATCACTCACAATAAACAAATAAGTCAATCGCTCTTTTTCAGATATGCTCACTTGAACGTGTATAATGAAGACTTGTATAATTACATCCTGTGACTGGTGCCATTCCTGATATTTTAGATGAAATCCATGATGTAGCAACCAAGTATTTATGGGATTATTCATTTCCAACAAACAATAACCAAGACATGCAGTTGAGTACTGTACAGTATATATTTTTTTATTTTTACTTCTCAGCCAATGGCAAAAATATTTTTTAAAGTGCCATATTATTTTTCACTAGTTGACTTAGTTTAATATTTTGACATTCTCATGCGCGGCAACTGTAACATGAACATATCATCATGCAAAGATTATGCAAACAATTAAAAACAACACAGGCATGATTATGAAATTAAATAAAAAAAGAAATTTACTTACAGTGACCGTGAATGTTTTATTTGTCTCTCTAACTCCTTTGTTGCCTGAGTGACATTATGAAGCACTTATTTCCAGGGTTTTGTGTTGGTGAAAACAGTCATTTGTTTGTGCAGGTCCTTGTTGACCTCTGTGATGTGTGCGTGCCTGCACGTGTGTGCGTGTGGGAGTGAAAAATCAAGGCACGTTTCCATGGCTGCATGTTATGGAAAAAGCAAAACCCGGAAACCTGAAACAATCAGACTATGGAGTTTGAGACTGGTATTTACAACCATCTTACAAAAGTCCAAGGGGTTTGTTTCAGGGGTCATTGGAAGTTGTAATATTCCTGTCAGAATGCCAAGACATTTTCCTCGAGGGATGAATTTTGTTTACGACAGAAGGAGGAAGAACTGAAAGGCTTGTTCCCATCCGTGGATGCATCTGTCAGTCAGCCAGGGTTCTGCGTGTGGGACTGGAAAGCCAAAGGGAAACATTACTGTTCCTGGGATTTGCAAGGCGTGCAAGGGAAGCTGATTTTTTGGTACAACTAACACAATAAAATAGGTGTCCTATGAAATAAATCTGCCGGCATCAATTTGAAAGAAAAACTAATGTCCTGTCATTGAAAGAAAACACACATCCTTATTTTAAACGCAAAGAAAGCAAATTTAAAGCGATTATTTAGTATAGTGTTGCCTCTGAATTTAAACATAAAACTTGAAAAATATCTGTGAGACTCCCCTAAACTTGTTTCAGCCACCATCAAATGACTACCAACACACATTCATTTTACTTGACTTTTACTTGACTTGACTTGACTTGACTTGACGTGACGTGACTTACTTTTCTGGGGAAAAAAAATGGTTGTCTGTGTGGATATGATTGAAGTTGGCTGTGTCCACACCCACCGTGGCACAGACCTCCCTCTTTTAGATAGGTTCATCTGCGGAATTACCAACTCGCCATATCGGCCACGTAAATAAACTCCAGTGCGTTGAGCAGAAGAAAGTGTAAAAGTATAAAAGAACAATATGCACTGGAAATTAATGTACACTATTTTGACATCTTAACCCTTTTGTAAGTCAGGAGGGTGTAATCAAAACGACCAACACAGCATATCATTCAATAATTTCCTCATTGGTAAGCAAGTAAATCATTTCTGATATATAAAAACTCGGCACACTCGGTTACTCCTCTGTTTTATGAACGATTTTGGTCGTGTCCGTATCGTTCAGTTCCACGTTTGCAATCATAGGATCCGTGCTACGGACACCCAAGTGATGTTTCTTAAAACAGAGTCTGTAAATTTTAAAAAAAATATTTTTGGGGGAGAATCAGTGTGTTTTCTTAAGTGACAGCATTTCACACAGGGTTCATTACCTGCTTACTTTGCTCTTTTCTGATATTAAACACAATTGCAGGAAATGGGGTGAATGTTGGCATGTGCCAATAAACCTACATTGGATTCCTTTAGTCTACTTGCCTCTTCAGTGTTTACCGACGGCGAATAAAAACAGACAATAAACTGTATTATCCCGCTCTTATTTCCTGTCCAAGGGGGTTCGAGAGAGACGAGCAGCGGAAAACATAATCCCTTGACTCACAGAGCCAAAACACACAGACCTAATAAGCCAGTTTTATGGGAGACACGGACACTTCAATCCGGCAGATTCCTGCAATTAGTTGAGGCATGAAGGGAGCATCTGTAAAATTCCAGCACAGGATGTTCAGGGTTGGCTTTGCGTGTTAGAAAAAAAAACATGGTTGCTTTTGTTATAAAGGAAAATAAATAAGGGGCATAATTTTTTACTTTTTTTTGTTTTTGCTTGTATACACTGAGAACTTGTTCATAAACTTTAGTTACCACATTTAGCAACATGAGAGAGTCAATTCTGCAGTTGGCGGGCAGTGCTTTTCATACCTGGGACTTCATTGAAGTCCTACTTAGTCCTACTTGAATAAATCCCCCTCATATTAACATCATTTATGTTATCACGGCGGGAAAAATAATATACATAAATACTCTTACACAATATTAAGTGAGTGTAGGGCATCCTAGCTTCTCTTAAAAGGTCCGTCTTGAAAATGGCCTTGCAAGTGTATGTGCAATTAAATCCACACTTTTCCATCTTTCTGCCATTGTGGTTTAAAAACTCAAAAATATGTTTTACATTTTCGAACGGCCGCCAGTTAAGTCTTCCGGGTGTGTTAACTCCGCATAGCACTGCCCCTCACGAGTGAGTATCCAATCACAAAACGCGTAGGCTCACTGTAACCAACTCGTATTCTGATTGGCTATCGCAACTGTCTATCAACTCTGAAAGCCCATTGACTTTGGCAGAACACATGCCCGCACAATTGTATCTGAAGGCCTCGGACGAATAGTGCGTGCTACTGGTATTGTGAAATCTGCCTGGCAACATGAGCTAGATGAATTCCGATTGGATAAAAACTGTCACTTAAAAATACACCACTACGATATAATATGACATCAATGTGAAAATATGATAATTTTTTTCTGGATTATATTAGGCCAGCAGAGAAAGCCTTGACCATCCACCACTGCAATACTGTATATTAAAAAAAGCTCTCAGCATGATGTAATGCAGTTCTATGCTACAGCAAACTATGGGAGTAACTACCCAATGATGGAATTCTCATTTTTCACTGCAAAAATTCTCGGATTTGTCCAAAACAATCCTCAAAGGTGTTGTGGTTTGGCAACTCTGAACAGGTTTTATCTGTTTTCGCCTCAGCTTTTGCTGAGCCCTGGCGTCCTGGCGTGAGGATATTTAGTTTCACCATCTGAGACCCTCAGATAAATGTTCACAGTGTAAATCATGTCCTGTTCTGTGGCGCAGGGGTGAGAAAGGTAGATAGAGTATTCAAAACTCAATGGCAGGAAGTGCCCCTTCAGGACTCTTGAGTCCTATCTCAAGGTGTGAGGTTAAACAAGCACAACGTGTTGCAATGTTGTCCTTAATTACGCCAATGTTTTCATCCCAGTTCACTCGTTTTGGGACAAAACAACTGTTTTTAAAGACATACCGAATTAGAAGTTGTTAGAGATCCTCGTCTATCATTACTTTGACAATTAGATTTAGATAAGTACACTTGGATATGGTGGCCGGACCAACAACAACATGGATAAGAATTTGAACTGAGTTACAAATACAAAACAGATTCTGTAATTCTCTCTCTCTCTCTCTTTCTCTCTCTCTTTCTCTCTCTCTCTCGTTCTCTCTCTCTCTCTCTCTCTGTTAATGTGAGTCAACCTACATTCTCTACTTTCACTCATAAAATTGCAAGTCAGGGTCACCTGGTAAAAAAAAATTTAAATTAAAAAAAAGCTAGTCTGGAGCCCTGCTGAGCAAGTGTAACTCAGTGCTTCATTGTGCTAAAGATCTCCAATATTGACATGAGATCTCCATATTTGTCTGCTATAAATGAAATACACTTGGCCTACTACTACCGTCATAGATAATATCAATTAATGTAAAATACAAAGAGATATCTTGTTATAACCTACCTGAGTACCAGTGTGAGTTGTAACACTACTTGGGATGAATGTAACAATGAAATTGTCTCGAAAAGTATTGCACAGGATATGAATTGCGGGGTGCATGACAAAACCTTATTAAACATCCATATGACACAAAAGATTAGAAACAATATGTAAAAATATATATCGTATTGATTTTTTGTTTTGGTTACATTTTGGTAGCCAATTGGGTTAATCCAAAAACTAATTAAAAGTATTCAAGTTACTTACTTTTATATTATGGTACTTGGATTACGTGACTTAGTCCATCTTTTTAATGGGTAACTAGTAACTGCATCTGAATCCTTTATAAAAGTAACCCTCCCAACCCTGCATGTATTAAAATGTGTTTAAAAACTAAATGCAAATTTCAATACAAATTAAAAATGGTTTAGTTGTGAATGGGTATTCTGACATGTGTGTCATGCCTATTTTTACATGTTCCTTCAGAAGTGCGTGTGCATGCGTGTGTGTGTGTGTGTGTGTGGGCGTGTGTGCGCGCGCACCCTTTGATCCACAATCAGGACATGGACAACACCTTCCATTTCCTCTGCTGTAACATTTCAAACAGACTTTGCAATCTATGGCCGTGTCTCTACACTTTGGGAGTTGCCATAGAATTGATGACGGTGGTTGAAGGTTAAGGAAACATTGCTTAAATGCCAGTCGCGTCAAACCGGCACACTTTTGTTTTTGTTGGAGAGGGTCTGCTCGAACTAACCTCGACCCTGTAATGTATGAATGTTCAAAAAATAAAAAAAATATGAGGGAAGATGGTCAATTTAAAAAGTGTTGTATGAGAAAATGTAAACTCCCATTGACTCCTATGTCATTCAAATCTCAATTTAAATTAAGTTCTTAGGTTATTTATTTGATTTTAAATATATATTCTTTCTTTCAACGACAATTTCTCTCATACGTAATCTCTCTTTCACATGCAAAAAATATAAGAGGTTTCAACAAAATGTGAACTTTACAGCTCATCATGACCTCATATAAACATATTTTCAATTTATTTACACATTGTTGACGATGCATGCACAATAAGGCAATGTGAGTTCATTTGTACAGTGGACCACAATTCATACAGAGACACTTCAAAGTTCTTTAGAGTCACATAAAGTTACAAGAAGCATCGGACACGGACGCATCATCAGGATGCAAGGTGGTCTCCAGTTACCCATGTCACATGCGCTGTGACATCATCCACAAGGGGAGAGCTTGCAGTTTACATGCCAATGTCATGGGAGTCTATTGTGTTCCCACAATATCAAGCACGCACTTTCACTCGGAATGTTCTGATTTTAATAGAAATGTGGGATGCCGCAAGGATTGAGCCTACTTCCATCCCACAGCGGGCGCAAAATTCACAAACGCCCCATTGATGCCGATTTCTATCTGGGTAGCTTTTCCTCATCTTATGTGGCATGACATTTTTTTGTAATCCAAATATAGTTCATTGTTATTTCCTGGATCTCTTTTACAAGAGTACCTCTCTTCTTAATCTAATGTTTTTGCGCACAATGGTTTTCAGCAAAGCAGGTTCTTGGACACTTCATACACGTCGATCTAAAATGCCCTACAATTTGGATGACAATGAGGGCATTGTGCAATGTTCAGATTTTTTTTAGTTGATTTTGGGAAGAGAAAGAAATCAGTCTTTCATAAAGTTTATACTGGGGTGGACTTTGAATTCAAGGCTTTTGTAGTTCTCCAAACCAGAAGTGGGGAAACCGTGTTATCCGCAATGGACTGCACCAATGTGACCACTCAGTCCAAATTGTGTACTCACACTTACATAACAGATTCAATACTGCTTGTGTTAGACCTAAACTATTATGGGTTGCTTATGACAAATTAAAGATAAACAGTTAGGAATTTAAGACATGTAAACCTTGCTTCATAGAAGCAAGAATTCCAAGTCAGCAATATTTAATTGTGTGAATTTTTTTTTTATGTGATTTATCTTGAGTCGACACTTTAATTTTGACAGCCATTAAGTTGTAAAAAGGACAAAAATATAATGTCTCCTTTCATGACTGTGAAAAGATGGGCACCATTTGAGAAGCCGGAAGTTTCCTAAAATATTTTTGGGTGGTTGTGGTAATAACAAACATTTTTGCATTCACTATATATGAACTTGTTCACACACTTTCATACCTTTGAACTAGGAACTTAATATTTTACTGGAACTATTTTGTTTTTCCTTTTATGTCTCTTGATTATGAAACAACCTGCTCGAATTACGGTTACTCACATCAACCAAACTGCAATGTCTTGCTTGCTCAGTTTGTGGTAAAAGATTCTCTGGAAAGAGACATTTAATAGCACATATAAGAACACACATGGGGGAGAATTTTTTTTCCTGCTCATTTCTCAAACTTTAAGTCTCAAAATGCAACATAATTTTAATTTTCTGTTGAGATCAGACACTAGCCTTTCTTTTTTTTAATTTGTTCCTATCCCAGCTGACTTCAGGCCCAAGTCTGACGACTTCCTGGACTGGCCGCCACTCAATCACATTGGCACTAATAGAGACACTAAGAACCTTTCACACTCACATTCAAACTCTCCCTTAATAGGAATTGAACGGGTACCGTTGACACGGAACATCGACTGGCGAGCAGTCTGTTCAAACCGTTGCCATATAAACGGCTGACACAAAACTTAACCACGTGAATCACTGTAAAAACACGTTAATGTGACAACTTTTGGTGTGGGCGAAACGAACTACAGACACGCCTGCAACTTGATTAAGTCAGCATGGGCATTACGAATAGACATCAGTCAAAATATTTACCGAGACCAAGCGGTGCTAGGCTTGTGTCGCCTGGCTTGGTTCCGGCTGAGATTACACAGAGCCACAGGGCCACCTAGCAACCCTCTATCTAGCACTCCCAATTTAAATAAAAACAATCAAGTGGTTATTTTGCTTGCAGTGACTGAACAAAGAAATCTCTTCCCTGCATGGCTGGCTCACATCCCCTCCACCCTATTGCATCCCACCACACCTACATTTATGAGAGAGGTATTGAAATAGCGTGAGAGTCCACTTATACTGAGGATGGCTATGTCCATGTGTCATACACGTACGGAATCACATTCCAAGCTTGGGTGCTCAATTTCACGTCAATTTCAATTGGTTAATTATTTCCATATGAGACTCACAAGAGAGTCACAAGGGGAGGGGGTTTGCTCACATTCCTACGCTCCCAACTGCCCACATAGCACATCAGCGAAGAATGAGCAAATGCAAAACTGCTTTCCAAAATTTGGTTCTCATCTCATTGTCTTTCTATAACCTTTTAATTGAAGGAAGTGAGTCTATTCAGCTTGTGTTACTTCCTCTTCCAGGTCCAGTCACTTGAGAAAGGCGATGCAGTGACAGGAGACACCGAAAAGGTGAACAATGATGACTGATTTTGACCAACTGCAAAGATTTGTGCCAACTTTGCTGGCTATTTTTGTTACCTACGGGATGTGAGTGTACAACCCTTGCCGTAAATTCAATCTTTCAACGTATTCCTGAAGCAGTTCATCTTTTAGGGCAGTGGTTCTGCAACTTTTTATGCCAAGTAAAACCTGAAGTAATACTTCACTTTCCAAGTACCACCAGAGTGAGCAACATTCAAGTACAGCGGTGTAGTAGGCACAAATGTTCATCAAAAACAAGGCAGATATTTTATTTATTTTATTTATATTTCATAGCATTGTAGAAAAGTTGCATTAAAATAATAACCCAGCTTCTCTTGATTGATTGAATTCTATTATTTCAAAAGTTTCTAGTGGCACTACCAGAACTACACTTTGAGAATCACTGCTTCAGGGTTTGGGGAGTATTTTATACAAGTTGAAACTTTGTGTGTGGGCAGTTAATATGCAAATTAACCGCAGGTTCACCTTACATTTATGATGACGATGGTCCGTCCGCTCCACTTTCATCACATAAGGCAACAAAAATCTCCGGTCAAAGAGAGGCTATATAGCATACGTTGCGCTACAACTCCGGATGCATTGAAGTGACATAATAACGTTGGAATTTGTACATTTGGGTCAGAATTTGAATCGGTACACGTCTCGGTAAGGCAGATTACTTTTACAAGTCCGACTAAATTTCTGCTATCTGTCACGCACAGAAACACTGCAGTTGCACGCTTTGTTGAACGATTGTAAGGATGGGAATATTACACTTGGGATATGCTGTTGAATGATCGAAATCCCGACTCCCAGTAATAACTTGAATACACAATCACAGCGTTGACTCAAAGTGAAAAAGAACAATCGTCTGTCAGATCTTCTTGAGCGGCGGCAACCTGCATCGAGAATATATCTTCACACGCGGTACAAGCACACCCAAAATAAAAACAATGTGGCACAATATTGTCGTGTTCTGTGGGACGGCGAGTTAGAAAAGTCAACCTTTTTTTTTATTTTTCCTATGCGAGGAGCTCCTCTTCTTCTCCGCTTAGCAACCCCGCAATGGGAATCCGTCAGTGACGGATTGTGAAATTCCGTTGGTACTGACGATTACAGTGACAAAGAAAACCCACTTACGTCTGTGTTTTGCCCATCATTTTTTTTTTACGTTTCTAGTCATTCGTCATTTATCCGCAAAACAGGCGTCTCGTCAGTACTGATGGATTTCATACCTTCAACTCACTCAAACCACTTAAACACAGTCTTCTTATTGGCCAACTGATGACACAGCATCGAGTTGAATTTTGGTTCACCTTGTGAAAGTGTATTAGCAAGATACTAAACTTCCCGTGGATTCTGATGCTGTGTCAATCAGTACAAAGTGAAAAAAGTTATTTGGAAGAAATTAAAATGTTCTAATTAGTAGGCCCACTTAAAATGCTCCAAATGATATTGCACTCATAATAACTAAGTTACTTAGATTTACTGTTTGGTTTTACAGAGTTGTTTTTAAGTACACGACCTAAATCAGCAGGTTGCACTTATTTTACCTGTCTTTTTTTTTTTTACATAGGTATGTGTTGAGATGTGACAACACAAGTGATCCTCCCATGATAGGATCTTCACTCATGGGGAAAGTATGCGTGTGCGTCGACGCGCGCGCGCGTATGCGTGTGCGTGTGTGTGTGTGTGTGTTAATGAGCCAGTATGTTTGTGATAAGCCTTTAGAGCTGCGGGGGAAGGGTTGAGAAAGCGGACCCACCAGAACTGAACTTCCTTCCTGTGCTGCTCCAACTATAGAGAGCAACATGCTTTTATAAATGGACGCTAAAATGAGGGGCTTCCAGTCTCCTCGGCAACTTTGCGTCGACGAACACAGAAGGCCGTCGTCCTTTTCACCCTCTCCATAATCTCGTCAAGCATCGTCACCATGATTGCTTTTCTGACGCGCGCGCTTCTCCTTTGCGGGCTGCAGGATATTGTTCTCTCTCTGCGCGGACATTGCAAAGATAATCAATGTTATGCGGTTTTTGTGGGACAAAAAGACTTTCAAGGAGCGCAGAAAAGCTGCCGAGATTCCAACGGAGATTTGTTGTTATTCCTCGATGTGGAAGCGCAGGGGCACTTACTGGCCGGCCTCACGGGGAGTTTTTGGTTCGACCCTTCTAGGACGGTCACCGACGCTCAAAACTGCACCTCGTGCAAGGTGTGGAGTGGAAGCATTTTGACGATCCAAACGACGCCGTGTGGCAATAAATTGAATGGGTACATTTGCCAGTACCCCAACGCGGACCCTTGTAGTGCCATCTCCGCAGTTGGAGACGTCCAGGTGACATATACAGCGCCGATGGGCTTTAAGGTGAACACCACTTCACTTCACTTCCCCCTTGGAACGTTCGCAGAAGAGGGGAAGCTGGGCGCCTACCATCCAGACGCGAGGTATTTGTGTTTCCAATCAAGTTGGCTGCAAGCGCCATGGAACTGCGAGGTGATGCAAGGCGGCTGCGAGTACCACTGCAACGACGCATCCACTTTCTGCATATGTCCGGAGAGAGAATATCTCCACGCCAACCTCATTACCTGCAGCGACAACCCGTGTGACCGTTGCGCGCACCTGTGTGACACCGCCAAACAGGAGTGCAGGTGCCTTGCAGGCTACACGCTGGCACCGGACGGGAAAAGCTGCGTGGACGTAGACGAGTGCGAGCAGTCCGATGTTTGCGTTTTAGAGGGCGAGGGATGCGTGAACACGCGTGGTGAGTACGAGTGCAAGTGCAAAGACGGTTTTGAGGAGGAGGAGGGCGCGTGCGTGGATGTGAGGATCTGTGACAAATGTGAGCACATGAAGTGCGTGAAATCCCACGGCATGTATGCATGCGAGTGTCACGAGGGGTTCAGTGTGTCCCCACTTGACCCCACGAAGTGTGAGATGTACTGCGATAAGCAGGACTGTCCGGCTAACTGCATCTCAAATCCTGTTCTGGAGGAGAAGGACATGCATCAGTGTTTCTGCCCTGACGGCTACATCCAAGACATCCGCAACAGCACTGCATACTGCACTGACATCAATGAGTGTGAGATTCTAAACCAGTGTGAACACACATGTGAAAACCTATTTGGGAGTTTTGTGTGTTCTTGTAACGAGGGCTATGAGTTGTTTGATGAGTACATGTGTGTGCATCCCGACGAAGGAGGATGGAGCCCGGTGTACCCCACGCCGGCGGAGCCACGTCCAGCCTCAGTGCCATCTTACGTAAAAGCAGGAAGCGTACTCGGCATTACCGTGTTCCTCTTGCTTTGCCTGGTGCTGCTCTACTTGCTAGTTAGGAACCTGGCCAGACGTTGCGGTAGTCTTGATCTTTCCTCCCTCAAAAGCCCGGATATCTTCTACCTGCAGCAAGTCACCACAGAGACATACAAGAGGTTATCTTTTGACAAGCAGTCAAAATGCGACTCACAAAGACTTTAATTGTAACACTGTTGATCCTTAAGATCGGGCACGTGCACAGATAAACCCCGAATGGTGCTTCACCACCAACCCTTTTTGCCCTGGATGAGAAAATTGTCCTTTTGACAGGGCCCTTTTTTTTCCCTTTTTCTTAAACGTGGTATCTCACAGTTCTGTGAATGCTCGCAAACTTTGTGAATGTTGGGGTTTGTTAAATGTTGCAAAATGTTGCTCAAACTTTTTTCCTGTCCCGAACGGGTTTTCATATCACAGAGAAATGTTGAATTTCAGTTTAAAAAAAAAGAAAGAAATTCCACCTCCTTTGTAAATAATTGTTACCAATTTTAGTGATGAACCTTTTGTTCCTTTTTTTTTTTTTTTTTTAAATCTTTTTATTTGTTTTAGCGCCTTCCCCTCAAAACGTCTGTGCACGTGTCTGCAACTATACGGTAAAATGTAACTGATGCTGGAACTTACATAAACCGCCATTGACGCTCATAAAACTAAAACACTGTTATGTTGATCTTTTAAATGGAAAACGAGTTTATTTTCATTCATGTGTTTGGCTTTTGGAGGTTCATTTTAAGTCGAATGATTACATTACACAATGATAAAGTCTCCCACTTGTATCTTTTAATCCTTAATAGTTTTAATCGATCTAATATTAAGGTACTTGAAAATGTATCCAAACCTTTATCTATCCATAATAGCACAATTGCTGTCGCTGTTCAACTCAAAATTTGGAGCCTATATATGAGCTTTTCATTGGGCAATATTTGGACTGCATTGAGAAATTAAAGAAAATGTCAAGAAATCTGACATTGAATCCCTGATATTCATCAAGACTTGGATCTGCACTGCAAATTTAAGGTCATAGAAATTGTTGTTTTTGTTGTTAACTGAAACAACTTCCTCTTTATCGAGTAATAACAGTGAAGTGCAAAAAAAAAAAAAGCCATAATATGCAACCCACTTTGGTATATTTGTTGTCCACTTATGCACAAATTAAGTAGAATTTATTTTCATTGTATGATTTGAATGTCTTCATCAATACGTTTGTGATTGGACTAGTTTTTGGTCCAGTTATAGATTTTTTTTTTTTCATGGTTTTGAAGGCAAACTATGAAGGATGTTTTAACGTGTTCTTGTGTATGATCATGACGTCTCTCAACAATATAGGACTCTGTCTTTTAAAACCACTAAGCTAAAATAGGACATTTACTGTGGTCAGTATTTGCTATTTACAAAATAGAGTGGATGTTTTCATGCTGTTCTCTGTGTAAAATAATACACACGCTGGTCATTTAATAACACTGAAAACTACAATTGCAATAATAAACTAAGTGTAGAATTAATACTTACCTCTCTGAAAATGTCAACGTATGTTTGCAGTTGGCTTGGATGCTATTTGATTATCAAAGTGTACCTAATGTAGCAGCTGATGAATTTGTAATTGTATCACAACTTGATAGACATTCCATGTTTGTATTCCAGCTGGAAATATTCATATATTCACATTACTGTCAAAAGGACCTTGAATGTAAAATTGTGCTGCTACGAGCTACGTAATTGCATCATTATGTGCCCAAAGTCATAAGAATGCAGCTGTAAATGTATGTGCCTTTATTTACAAATCAAATTTTGATTGTTGAAATGATCTAATATTACTGAGTGAACGATCAGATGTAAGAAAAGTCCAATTTGCTTTAAAAAGCATTTGATTTTCCTGAATAAAAAACAGATATGTCACAAGTATGTCAACTATTTCCATACAGCTTGCCTTGAATACATGAATTTGTTTAGAATAAGTGTTAATAATAATATAAAAATAATCCTTATTACTGATAGATAATATACTCAATTATTATATTAATTATGATTATTCCGTTTAGTATTAGTACTGCTTTATACATTTACTTTAGATGTATACTTGGGTAAATGAAAATTTAAATGTGCTTCATGAACCAGTTGTTGTATTTTTTGACTCCTGCAGATGTTCATATATTGGACTGAAAGAACACAATTTGTAAAGCCTTTATTTAAACCAACAGTGCCGTATGAAGGAGTCAAAAACAATACAACTGGTTCATGATGCACATTTGAAGCTTGATTTTCCCATCACTAGTAGGGAATCAACTCTACAGATTATGTTGGAAAAGTTTCAGGTCTGGCAAAAGATATGACATATTCCAAATACTTTACCTTAAACTTTAAAATATAAATTATTGACATTTGTAGCAAGTGCTAGTTAGCGCAACAAAGCAATTAAGTTGTTTGCTACAAAAGCATTTTTGAGCTGGTTTTACGTGAATCTTGACATTTGGGGAAAACAAAAGGAACAATTAGTCGTTGTGGAATATGAGAAAGCCAATTTTCACAACAGCAAAACTTAAAAGATCTTTTTGAACTGCCCAACTTTGTATCCAAGTTTGCTGTCTATAAACTTTTTTTTTTTTTACAGTGGAGATACCCACTGAAAGAATGAGGTATTGAATTTACTGGTAACACTTTATTTGAATGTGGGTTCATAAGACTGTCATAAGACTATAAAATGAATCCAGATGCTTTTATTGTGTGCAACTACTTGAAAGTAAATTGAGTACATTTTTTCAGTGTGATTAGACAGACAGACAGACAGATAGACAGATAGATTAGATAGATAGATAGACAGATAGACAGATAGACAGATAGATAGATAGATAGATAGATAGATAGATAGATAGATAGATAGATAGATAGATAGATAGAAAATTAACATCTGAATATTAAGGATGTCGAATAAATAGCACAAACGACTTTTCATATAACGGTACAGACTCCGCTCACTGGGAGGGGCAACAGCAACAAAGGGGAGTGGGCTAGCGTGCGCGATTGCGTGCGCAAAGCTGTGCGTAATTTACGGCCGTGGTCTTCGTTGAGGGCGTTTGAGAGGAGAAAGTTTCCTTGGAGGGCCAGTGAGCGCCGTAGAAGGCTGCTTAAGAGCCACTTCCTTCCTCTGCTCGGTCGCCAAAATGGAATGGGGAGATTATAAATGCGAGCCAAGCACTTTTTCCAACAAACACGCGTCTTGGCTGCAGGGACGCAAGACCACATGAACGCAAGATCGTGTTCGAATATGAAGGATGCCACGGGATTGTTCGTTGCCGTGGTGGCTGTCCTGGTGGGGGGACTCGGTGGGACGGATCCGGACGGTGGGCACTGCGTTGAGAGCAGCTGTTTCGCCGTGTTCCGCAAATCCGGTAACTTTGAAAGCGCACAGAATCATTGCAAAGAACGAAATGGGCTTTTAATGACCGTGAGTTCGTCTGTATCACATGATGTACTCACTAAACTTTTGAGGAATTTTTCGGGTCGATTCTGGATCGGTTTGCATCGTTTAACCGGCTGCCCGAACGCAACATCTCATCTTAAAGGCTATGAGTGGGTGACGAAAGACGCGGGAAATGATTTTGACAACTGGGCTCCCACTTTCGACAGCAGCTGCTCTTCTCCACGCTGCGTCACAGTTTCCGACGTGGACGGGCTCCAGTGGGTTCAGAAGCCGTGTGACGCGCAAGTCACCGGCTTCCTATGCGAGTACCACTTCAAATACTCGTGCACGAGAATGGATGTCATGATCACGGGGGAACCTCTGGCGTACAACACCCCCTTGGGTTTCGGGGGAGAAGATCTACTCTCCCTGCCGCCTGGAAGCATCGCCTGGCTAACGTCGAGCAAGCGCAAATTCATGTGCTCCGAAACTTGGCTGGAGGCTCCGTGGAGCTGCGAGATCCTCGAGGGAGGCTGCGAACACAAATGCGCCATGGATGACGATCACGAGCCTTCTTGCTCGTGCCCGCCCGACTTCTCCGTCAACCCTGTGAATAAAATCACATGCGACTTGGACGCGGGGGGGCCGTGCGCGCGGTTAGGGTGCGAGTACGCCTGCTTGGAGGGGGACGACGGCGTGCATTCCTGCGCGTGCGACCACGGCTTCAACCTGGCACCCGACGGTCAATCTTGCGTGGACTTTAACGACTGCTCGGATGAGCGTCAATGTCCCGGGGAGAACTTCCGGTGCGTCAACACCATGGGCGGCTTCAAATGCGAATGCGAGGACGGGTTCAAGATGATGGGAGAGTTGTGCGTGGATCAGAACGAGTGCGCATCTGCCCCGTGTGAGCACATGTGCGACAACACACCCGGGAGTTACAAATGCTCCTGCTACGTCGGATATAGAGTGGACCCGCTGGACACGAATAAGTGTGAGCTGCACTGCGGCGAGGAGGAGTGCATAGCGCAATGCGATCCAAACGACAAGTACCAGTGCTTCTGTCCTGATGGTTACATCGCGGAGGAGAGGGAGCACCACACCGTGTGCATAGACATGGACGAATGCGCAGACTCTTACTGCGAGCACGGCTGTAAGAACACTTACGGTGGCTATATTTGCTCTTGTCGTAAAGGATTCACGTTGGTCAATGAAGTGTTTTGCGCCAGAAATGAAGATGAAGATGACGAGGTGGAGGGCTCGGGGGAAGTCGCAACATCTCCAAACACTCCCACGGTGACGCCGCACGAGGTCGCTCCAACTCAGCAGCCCTCGGCGGTTACCGTCGGTGGGCTGGTGGCCATAATAGTGTGCTGTGTCATTTTTATTGTGGTGGTGGTCTTTCTGTCACAGCACATCCTAAACAAAAGGGAGAAAGTGGAAAGAGGGGCTGCGTATAAAGCCCCAGACGGTGGGGAGACCCACAGTTTACACGGGATGGGGAGTGACGCTTAATAAAAAAAAAGGAAAGAGGAGGCCATGGGTGGAGCATGACTTTTGAATGTAGAGCCTGGGATTTGACTCGCCTTTAAGAAAATCCACTTTAGGACTCCTTTTAATTCAGACAACGGCTGCGAGCACTGGTGGGACTAAAATACCACAGCCAACAAAATATAAAAAAAGGGAGAAGTGTTAACCATCAAGACGTCCACAGACTCTGTGGACGTCTTGATGGTTAACTCTGTTTTTTTCAAACATGAAGTTGGGCTGCATCTGCAGAAGAAGCAATGGGACGCATAAATGTACACACGAACTGGTTTTATGATGAAACGCAAATAAATAACATCTTCAATAGTTGGTTGTGCTGCTCGAAAATTTCACTGCCCGATTGTGCCACCAACTGGCGAAATGAGTGTACTGCAAACTAAACACAAATGAGTGCACTGTTTCCAAACCGCACATATTATATATATTTAATTGAATACAAAGCAGAGAAAATCGTGGTTATTGTTTTTTTGTATGCAGTAAATGGCAAAATATAGGTGAGGTTAATTGTCCAGCACTAAAAAAGCCCTTAATTTGATTTGAACATCGATTGAAAATGATTCAAATGTGCTAAACTGATGTCATTTCCCCTCTTCGTTTTCTTTTCATTTTAAATAATGTTAAACTAATATATATTTGTATTACATACTTAAAAAATATGTTTTCCCAAGATAAAAATAAATCTGATATATTTCAATGTAAATGTGCATTTAAACAATCCAATGAATTCCACAGCATTTCAGTTACGCTTCAGCTTTTCACTGCATTCGCACTGAAAAAGTCACTAGAATTCACTTACTTGAATGTTTTTGAGAAGGGAAATTTTCAATAAAAAAATAACGGCAGTTTATCACATATAATATGCAACAAAGGCGTATGTTCAAATTTAGCAAATTCAAAGGACTGTTTTTTTTTTCAGTGTATTAGATCTGCATGTAATTATAATTATATAATAACATAATAATTATACATCACAGAAATGATTGTATTTGGCCTTGAAAACATCACTTTGATAATAGAATTTTCTAACTTTGTGGCTTCTATAAAGTCCAGCATGCAAAATAATGTGAATTTTGATAATGATACTAAGCTCCAAACAAAAAAGTAGTTGATACACATTTCAGACTACATTTTACTGTGAAAAGACAGTATTTTGACCCAGGCAACAATTTGAGAGTAAAACATTCAAGAGTAAAATTTATTTTGAACATTTTTGGTTCGTCATGAAATGTCACTTGAATTGGAATATCCCAAGCTTTTTGTGAGCTGTGTAATTATAAGTAATTTAAAATAAAAGAGAAAGTGACCACGCAAGGAAATGTATCAGTTTTGTATGATGTTAAATAATTTTTAAAATGTCAGCTTTTTGTGCTGTGCTGAAATTCAGTTAAAAAATTAATGTCTCACAAATAAGAAATTCAGGTGGACAAATAAAATAAAAAACATCCATCCGGTTGTGCAAGTGAAGAAAACAATCTTGTCGATTTGATTACCATACCGAGTCTTACAGGTTTATCGGATTGTGAGGTCATCTTTTGCGGAATAAAAGGAAAGTGGCCCAAAGCACAACGACGGAGGCAAAGCAAGGCATCGGTGCAACAGCATTTCAAAAACTTAATAAGTTACGGGAAAAAAAGGCAGATTAAAGTACTGGGTAGCAAGATGAAAACCAAGTAGACTTTGACAAGACATGAGATGCCGGAGATATCTGAATTGGCTGACAGGAGGAACAGGGCCGATGAGACGTGTTTTTTTAAAATGTGGATTATGCATAATTTTTTTTTCATTGGAGCCCTCTGCAACTGTGATGTCATTTTCAGTCGACAGAAGTAACAAAATGGCTGCCCCCAGGGATGTATAAAAGCAGGTGGATTTTGCTGCTTAACTTAAAACGCAATATTAATCAGACTGCCATATTTAGACTAATGGAGACACATAGAATATATTATTGCAAAGAATCGTTTTGCAGTGATTCCTGTAAATAAAAGTACAAAACTACTACTACCACTTTGAACTGTACTTATGTAAGTACAAAATAATTATTATACAACTCAACTAAATATTTCATAATGACTCGTGAGAAAATTTCTTCCACATAGTTGATGAACGAGCATTGTTTCCCAAACTCTCGCTTTAGAATTAATTTAATTAATTAATTGTGTTCAAAGCACACACAGAATTTGTCTGTGGATGATTTAGCCACTCTTTAGCTCATAAGTCCCTTTTTAAAAAATACATTCACATTGAAGACATAAGCTCCTAAGTACGGACTGTCATCAAGGATGTGAGATGGACAGTACTGTCGTAACTAATTTAATAAGCATGTAATAACTATGTAAATGAAAACCATTTATGCAAAACTATAAAAAATAACAGGGTCCGATGAATTAATGATTCCCCCCCACTGGAAATAATGAAAAAAAAGGAAAAACTTAAACAGAACCGGTTCTTGTCATTTTTTCTGTTCAGGGAAATGCCATTGGGTATCCTTCAGTGAGAAATTATTTTATGCCTAAAGGCTTATATGCGGAAGTGTATGAAAAGATTGAAAGGGGGGGGGGGAACCCTCTTCTTCAGGATCTTGTCAGTGCATGTTGAGCAGCATTGTTGGAGCGAACCAGCTCGAGTGTCTTTGGATGCTTTCTGCAGCAGCCTGACTGTGAGGATCCAAAATAAAAAAAAAAAAATCTAAGGTATTTTCTCTGTACAGTTTTGGGGATTTTTGGTATCTTCACTTTGTCATATTATTGTGTTTTCTTTCTTCTTGCATGGTTAGTGTGTACACTCAGTTGGAGCATGGCACACCTGATTTGCATGCATGGCTTATCATTATCTCCAGAAAGGCCAGGCGGAGATTCAGTACTCTTCCAGAAAATGACAAGTTCATGTATGTAGCATGTTTCTCCACAAAGGTTTACCTCCATGGTTATCCAAAGTTTGTTTTGTTGGTCTTCCTCATGTTCTACTTCCTGCTTCTTGCGGTTTCCTGTCTGGACAGCCAGCCTTCTGCCACCGTCACCTGCAGAGAAGTTTTCCTGGCTATCAGGGTTTCACTTGATTTTTCGCTAAAACGGCTTAACCACTCAAAGGATTTCCTTGCATCCTCTCATTTTTCCGGACATAACCGCATGGAGCACAGTGATGGCGGAATTCAGGTAAAAATAACCCCCAATATGCACATGGATTGACCATAGTAGAGAGGGAAAAGGAAAAGGAAAAAGTTGCACAATGAACTTAAATGAGGCCATATTCTCCCATTTCCTCAGTGCCTGGACTAGTATGCTTTTCATTTACCTGGGATCTCTCAGACAGACTTCTGACACACCGACCCACTGTGAATCAATGTGGTGGCACCGCGTGAGTCACTGATGAGGGGGGCGGTCTGCAACTCACGGAATATGGAGTTTTCCCAGGACTTGAGAATGTCATTGAAACTATTGAAAAAGATAAACACTTTGAATTTGAAAGGCCTCTTTTATTGGAATTCATAAGTATTCCTAATATTGTAGTGAGGAACTTCACGTGTGATTGTACTGAATGATTGGGAAATGGTAGCATGTTAGAGGCCCAACAAAAACGTGTGCAGTTAAAAATTGCAACATGTTTCTTTTGACAGAGTGACACAATGAACAGAAGCCCTTCCGGTATTTCAAACTAAAGTACAAGTGAAACACTTTAACGTACACTGTGTGCCGCACACAACATTTTTTTTCCATTCACATACACGAGTGAAACACTTACACATGCGATAGAAATCCTTTTGCAAGTCCTACTGAAATGTGCTCATTTGCGTATTTTAAATTTACCTTTCACTCACGTATGTGAGTGAGAACATTTTCAGGTGTGTGAGAGATTTCATTCGTGTACATAAAAGCATTTCACTTTTCCATGTGAAAGTGTTTTGCTCTTAAACATGGCAAAATTATGTCATTAGGAATATTCAATCAGTCATTCTATATGCAAGGATGATAATATTTAATTGTGCTAATAGTAGTACAGTAATAGTAGGAGTTATAATTTGGAATTTTAAAAACTTAGTTAAAATCTATTGACTGACGTTTACTTGTTTTTTTTTCTGAACATTATCATCTTGTTCATGTGACACCTTTTTGATCATTAATTTCCTGGATCTGATAAATGGTACAAGCAGTTATAATGCAAAATTGAGAACACATTTTAAAGCATTATTTAAGGAGGAAATACACATCCCTTTTTAAAAGCGAGTTAATATAAATGGCCAAGCGGTGATTAGATTTGCTTGTCTCAGATAAAATGCAATGTGATAAGAGGGTGCAATGAACCATATTATGTTGACAGAGAGAGCTGAGGCATAATAGTGTGGGAGCGGCTGGAACCGGAGTAATTACAGTGAGGCCTATTGTTCGTTATCAGACAAATACGAACAAATTAAACTGAAATGAAATTTTAGTAGAGGAGTTCATTTAAGGAGATGGCTGGTTTTTATGAGTGTGGCAAGCTGTACCAGTCAACTACGAATCAATGCAAGGCAAACAGTCTTACACAATTTCCTCCTCTTTATGTACCCGACTGACTCAGGCACTGAGCTCGAGTGGAGTCGCTTTTGCAGAAAGCCGCTGTGGCCACAAAGATCACCTTCAATGTGTGCCATAACAGGATAATGGACTGCGGAAAGCGCAACTTTTGGATGCTGGTTCTTCAACTGGTCTTCATTTGCGTGAATTTGCAGGTAAGGTGTCACATGCTTCACTCAATGCCAATTGTGTGTGTGTGTGTGTGTGTTTTAAGCATTGTAGCAGCGCTGCTCGGAAGTTGGTGGATTATTTACTATGGCTCTTCAATTATTTTAACAAAAACTGAGGACGACATATTTATGCACTTTACACACTACGTGTGGTCACTTACCTCTGAGAACATCCTGTTCGAAGCGTCTCAATGGCGAGGTTCTGTTTAATCATTAGGAGTCGCCTTGATCTGTCAAACTGAGAAATGGCTGGAGCGCCAAATTCAAGATACCACCCCCCTACCTCCCATACATGCACTGTAGTGTAATGGCTTAGCATGCTTTGTGAATGGTGTTGTTTTAAGTTTCGTACCAACAGTACTGGATTTGAAATAACCCCCAAAGTAGACTAAAACGCTACCAATTGATTTCAAACTGATATTTGAACAACTTGTTAAGTGTTGGAGCATATGCACTCGATGTCGCAAATGGGCCCCTCGCGCAAATTCGGTTCACCCTAGGACGATGGTGGTATTGGCGGACTTTTTTTTTTTTAGTTCGGGTGTTATTTCCAGTTTTTAGAGTATTTTTAGAGCAAACCTGCCATTTAAATAGTGAATTTACAAAAATCTACATCTGTATATAAAAAAATATTTTTTTTTTTTCACCCTCAATTGATTCGTCCCCATCTTGTCTGCAATTGGTATTCTTACAACTGCAACATATTTATTGAAAAATAATTGTGAATGAGAATGCTTGCTAAACTTACATGGAATTTTACACAACATTCAAAAAAGGACTGGACTAGCATTGAAAAAAATCATCACTGGACTTTTTAGTTTGATCGGACAATATCGGACATTACTCTAGAGTGCAATATCGGTATCGGATCGGAAGTGGAAAATGTATCGGGACACTGCTAATAAAAAGAGAGTAAAACGGAAGTTTGTACACTTGTGCATCACTCATAGTATCAAATAAAGACAAAAATGAACTGACGATATACAGCAGTAACTGAAAATTACATCACTAATGTACTGAAACTTAAGTACACGGATAGCCCACAGTCCACCTGACGGAAATTGACAGGGGTGGGCATTTTACAAAATTTTGCTGGTCGGTCATTCATATCCATCATTATTCCCTGGCGAGCTGAATTGTAATTGTCAGTCTGTCAGAAGTCCGTCGTTCTGTCAAGCCGTCTCCCCAACCTCAACAATGTGTATTTTCTTTTTTAAAAAGTCAGCAAAACGGGCGTCCGTCAGTTGCCATTAACGTACATGGTTAGTGACAATCACACTAACACGTGAAACCCCACACTTGTAATTTTTAAAGAGTCTCCCTTGATTCTGCAATTGTCAGCAAAACGGGCGTCCATCAGTGTGGACTGACAGATCGGTCCGTCATTCTGACGGATTTCCGCCCCTATATAAATTAGATGCCTCTATGTCGCTGAATAATGATGAATCGCCAACCTGCTGTGATAGAGAGGCCATATGCGTCAATAAAAGGTCTGTCGCCAGCCCACCACGGGAGGTGGACAAAAAAATTTGGGATGCCAGCTTGCGTGGAAACATTTGATGCATAAAAATTGGCCATTCGCCCCATTCTCGAGTGTGCTTCGCACACCTTGTGGAAAGATTATAGTGCATATCCTGAAAGTTTGGGGCTGTCGTCTTACAGGAGCATTAAGATATGTTACTATATATTTGCTGGTGTTACGATTATATTACTACGTTGGAGATAAGAATACAACACATTCCAACTTGTGATTCCTGGCATAGTACAATAAAATGATTTATTTTCTTTCTACAGGTTGTCACGTGTAACCCAGCTTGTAAAATATATGGCCTTGTCGCCGCTTGTCACGGACAGAATCACACGTGGGTGCCTGATCTGCCTCCAAACATTACCTCCCTCTACTTGGAGATGAACAGAATCCCTGAGATCAATAGCACGTCACTCAAAAATCTGGAACAGCTGCGTGAGTTGGATCTGGGGAAGCAGAATGTGAAGCTGGTGATAAGGAACAACGCCTTCGTCAGGCAAAAGCAGTTGGTTCGCTTGGTTCTTGGCGACAATGTTGGGCTTCAACTGGAGCCGCGGGCATTTGCAGGGATGGTCAGTCTGAAATTCCTCTTCTTGGACCACTGCGGTTTGACCGACTCCATAATGGCGCACAGTTACCTCGAGCCGCTCCTATCTTTAGAAACGCTTAATCTTTTTGGCAATGTTATGGAAAAACTCAAACCTGGACTTTTCTTTCAAAACCTCTCTAAGTTGACAGAGATAAACCTCATGTTGAATAAGATTGAACAACTATGTGAAGGAGATCTCATTGGGTTCAGAGGGAAGTACTTCACATACTTCAATTTAGACTCCAATCACTTGTACAAAATGGCCACTAGCAATTTCGACTGGGGAAAATGCGGAAACCCGTTTCGAGGAATGGGCTTCAATATTCTTGATTTATCAACCAACGGGTTCAATGTGACCGCAACCCAACAATTTCTCAAAGCAATACAGGGGACTCCCATTGCTCATCTCATATTCTCCGGATATTTGGGGAAAGGTTTCTCACATGACAATCTAGCAGATCCGGACAGGCGCACATTTGAAGGTCTTGCAAACAGCGGAGTAAACATTTTTGATGTGTCTAAAAACCGAATATTTGCCTTGCAGAGAGCCGTATTCAGCCCTCTGAAGAACGCGATTATAATTGATGTCTCACAAAACAAAATCAATCAAATCAATGACCAGGCTTTCAGTGGTGTGCAGGGAAATTTAAGATTGCTCAACTTGTCGTTCAATATTTTAGGAGAAGTTTATTCACATACGTTTAGCAGTCTGACAGAGCTTCGGGTTTTGGACTTGTCTTTTAATAACATTGGAGTGCTGGGATTTCAAGCTTTTGAAGGCCTTCCCAAATTACGAGCGTTATATATGACAGGAAACTCCCTGCGGACTTTGGGGTCTCCCGCATCACTGCCAAACCTTGAATTTCTCCTTCTGGGTGACAATCGGTTGGTTGATCTATACAATATAGATCAACTCAGCATCAACCCGATTCACGTGGACGTGACAAATAACCGATTAACAAACCTTGAGGACGTTTATCTCATTTTAACTCATTTCAAGCATCTGAATAATTTCTTCTTTGGTGGTAATTTCATGAAGTGGTGCACACTCGGTCAGAATGTCTCAATTCCTCTTAATCATAGTTTACAAGTATTGGATCTTCATGATAGCTCTCTGCAGTTGATTTGGACTCAGGGGACATGCCTTGATGTGTTTAATCATCTCGAAAATCTGCTCGGTCTAAATTTAAGCTTCAACTCCCTCATGAGTCTTCCAAAGGGCATTTTTGACGGTCTCAGCTCCGTCGTTGAGATTGACCTGTCATCCAATGCCCTGACTTATCTGGATCCAAATGCTTTTCCCAACAGTCTGAGAAACCTTGACCTTTCCAACAACTTCTTGGCCAACCCAGACCCAATGATCTTTGATTCCCTCTTCCTCCTCAGCCTTTCGGGAAATCGCTTTTACTGTGACTGTCATCTCGAGAGCTTTCTGATGTGGATGAATGAGACCAATGTAACCTTAATCAGTCGAGAGGATTACCGATGCGAGTTTCCGGCTTTTCACTATGACCTCCCTCTGCTCAACTACTCCCGGATCGTAGAACAATGTGAGGTCGATGATGAACTGGCGGTCCAAGGGCTTAAATTTGCGCTGTTCATCTTATCTGCCCTCCTCATTCTCACCACCACACTTTGTGGCATCGCTTACGCTCGTCTCCGTGGATGCATATATATTATTTACAAAAAAGCTGTCGGGAGGGTTCTTGAAGGTCCCAAAGCCCCACCTCCTGTGGAGGACGCGCAGTATGACGCCTACCTGTGCTTCAGCAACACGGACTACATGTGGGTGGAAGCTGCTTTACTAAAAAAGCTGGACAACAAATTTTCTGAGGAGAATATCCTGCAGTGTTGTTTCGAAGCCAGAGACTTCCTACCTGGTGAGGACCACCTCTCCAACATTAGAGATGCCATCTGGGGCAGCAGGAAGACTGTGTGTGTCGTCTCCAAGGAGTTCCTGAAAGGTACAGTTTCATGGAAATCTTACTGACCGTTCTGACAACTGGTATTTACCTATGCAGGCTTAATTGAATAATCACGCTCCTCACTAAAGGGAACATGCACTGTAATCGTAGCCAAACGCAAAGGTTTACACATCTAATTGTACTGTCCCCTTCTTCAGATGGCTGGTGCTTGGAGGCGTTCACCTTGGCTCAGGGCCGCATGCTGAATGAGCTCAGGGATGTTCTGATTATGTTGGTGGTCGGGAAGGTCAGTGCTAAGTTCCCCACGGATATTCTCTGTTACTGTTTTTGTTCTGTGTGCTCATTAGCCTTGCGCCGTCATGTGTTAAAATTAATATGGGGGGGGGGTCAGGAAGAATTCTAGGAGGGAAATAATATGCTGAATGCAGAATTTCGGCTCATGAGGCGAAGACAAAAGAAGAGAGTGGAAGGTTATGATCCAGAAAACAATAGTTGTAAGGTGGAGGCGCAGTTAGGAGCTTATTATTATAAGAACAGACTCGAGGCAATTAGTGGAGCCAGGTTTCAAAGCAAACAAGGTTTGCAGCATTTATTTGTTATGCATCACGTAAGTGGAATAAACTGCCAACAGAAGTTCATAAGGTCAAAAACTATGCTTTACTGCAGGGGATGGCAAACTTTTTGATTAGTGGGCCACAATGGGTACTAAAATTTGACCCGACCAGGAGCAGATGGATGGAGTGTTTTGGTAACCTCACATCATTGGAGAAAAAAAATACATTTAATTTTAAATTAAAATTAACTAAAGCATTACAACAAAATATTTAGAAACAAAAACATTAACAAGGTTTATTCATTTAAATATTTTTTCAAGTCAAGCCGGATTAAAACGTGTGGCCCCAAGACCGTAGTTTGCCCACACCTGCTTTACTGCATAATTTTGATTAAGGTCTTTAAACATCTTTTAACAACTTTCAATTTCACTGCCTTTACTTTTAGAAAGCTACTTTTTATTTCTTTATTTTGCTTTTTAATGTTAAATATTTTGTACCTACGTTCAGGTTCTTTTAATAATTCTTTGTAAGCTACTTTTTCCTCTCTTTGCTTTGCCTTTGGATGCGTTTAGCTGTTTGGATGAAAAAATATGCTTTTAGGTGGTTCCAGTTGTTCATGTTACAAAGTTTTTGTAACTTGTAATTTTGGTGTTCAAATTACAACTACGTCAGTGCAGTTCAACTTTAGTTCTTTGAATTATTCAACCCGAAAAAAAACGGGCAAACAGCCACCTAGTATGGACTGCATGAGTTCAACTTCCGAGGGTCATCTATTCAAAATAAAAAAATGCTTGTGTCATCAGAAAACACAAGAAGTAAAACATTTAAATAAAACACAAAGATACACCAAGTTAATACTCTCTATCCTGATGTAAAGGTGGCTCACTACCAGCTGATGAAGTACAATGCAGTCCGGGCATTCGTCCAGAGGAGGGAGTACCTCATCTGGCCAGAGGACCCACAAGACCTAGCGTGGTTTTATGAGCGCCTCGTCTCTAAGATACTCAAAGACACTGTGGTAAAGAAATGCGACGAGGACGCGCCAAAGCCTGACATGCAACCTGGAAACGATATCCAACTGGAGAACATTGAAGAACAGCAGTGAACTGTCAAAAAGAGTATCGAATGAAAAAGCACTACTGATGGCGTATGTGAGAAGTGGGCTTCGTACATGCTATTGTTATCAATTTCGCTAGCTTGTGTGTTTGATAATAACGTAATGCAACCGAGACAATAATCATCTTGACATGTGACAGGCGCAACATCCATCTGTGCGGCCCGTCGTGACCCGGTCCAAAGTGGCCCGCAGCCCTGCTATTGGGGACCACTGGCCTAAAGTATTCCAAATTTGTTTGTATTTCTCAAGCCATTTCTGATAGATTTGTGTTGGTTTCATGACAGGACCCATGTTTTGTTTTATTTAACTATTTATTCTAATTTGGCAAAAATCATGAAGACCAATTGTGTTTATATTTTTTTTTCATGAGAACGTGTGGTTGTAAATATTACAGTTTTGTTGAATGTGGCTTAAATATGGCCTCTATAAATGGACATTTTAAGAGTTCCAAAATCATTGTTTGTTTTGTGCCTCAATACACTCCACAGGTTGTTTTTGCAATAAGAATAATTATTCCAAATTAAATCATCCGATCTATTGCCATTTAATATTATTAAATATTTATTTTAAATAATCGTGAATAAAATTCTGAATAACTGCATTCAAATACTATTTTAAAAAATCAGAGTGAATGCGAACACAAAATGGCTTTATGGTTAGATGAGTTTGCAGGGTTCGCGGTTAACCGCTTCCCGATTGCCCGGGGCAAGTGAAATTTGGCCACGGGCAAGGTAAAATTATGGGCAACTTGCCCGAACGGGCAAGCATTTTTTTAAAGCAGCCAAATATCTTTAATTTCGACGAAAACGGTGGTGTGATCTGTTTGTGTGCACTGTATGGTGATGGTTTAACCCAGACACCCCTTATGTTGTGGTATGGTCCATTGGCCTTATCCGGGGCAATGGGCGGGCGCTACGGGGATCAGTTAGTTCAGTGAATGTCAAGTTAAAGTGGACGTCAATAAATCCCGCAGTATTGGAACTCGCTGTAGTAGCATCCTCATTTGAAGTTTGAAAAACACAACAAAAACCTACGACATTTCGGCCGAAAATTGACAGCCGGAAGTTTTCTTACCTTCTGCGCATGTTTACAAGTGGCGACGAGTTCGTTCAAATCCGAACATTTCGGATTCCTCTGACATGACTAAAATAGCTCGAATATTTTTAAGTAGACAATTCAGTTGTGAGTAAGGAAGGGAGTAATATTTGATTATTGGCTGTTAATTCATTAGCTCCATGATGTGACCTGACATAGTGTCAGTGACTGTGTTCTGTTTATGCTATGAAACTTATGGAGGCAGCGCCACAGGCACTGGTCTTAAAGGAATACACAAATTTCCCACACTCATAATTTACTCATGTGATTCCTCAATTAATACGCTCTCCTGGACTTAAAATTGATCATCTGGATTGCTGTAATATCATTTTCTCAATTTAACATGCAGATTTGTTAATTATTAAAACTACAATTAACATTTTCAATAACTGCACAGGATGATACATTTGCTGTTGTGAGTAGGGTTTCATGGTTGATGATGAAAACAAGATTATCAGATTATATGTTTATTTACATTTGTGGCGCACATTTTACAACCATAAACATTTTATTCTTAGAGAAAAAAAATTGTCACTTGCCCAAGTCGGGCAAGTAATTTGGCCACTCGGGCAAGGCAAATTTTAGTGGCACTTGCCCTATGGGCAAGCAGTTTTTAAAGTTAACCGCGAACCCTGGTTTTTGTCGTTAAATTATTTTGAATAGGATGGATAATGTTGATGAAAAAGAACGCAGGCGCTCAAACTTCTTGCCGGTGCAGTTTGATAACTATTTTCAATTCAAACTGGAATAATAAATTAAACCAGTTCAAATCAAACTCTAGATAGATAAAAAAAATAATCTAGTTTTGTGGTTTTGACAATTTATTGCATTTTATTTATAACTTCATGATGTTTCAGTTTATGGCATCTGGGCCGGAAGGGAGGCAAATAATTTTTAATATTCTCCACCCCTTACTTTGAACAATGGTTTAATATCTTGCTTTTTAATCCAAATTAGCACTGAAAAGAATAGTATTTCCCCAAGAGCACATGTTGGTTGGGAGAGTACTGCTGGGGTCACCGACCTCCTTTTAATGGCCAAGTTAGTGAAAACAGGAAGCTACTGGGAAGAGGAACGCTTCCGTCCTGTTTCCGCTGCCTGCAATCTGGAACCAGCTTTCGACAACATGACACTGCAGATTTGTGCAGGGTATATTTAGAAACGGACTAACTGAAATTTAGGGTGTTGCACAAATGCATCCTGTCATTCTGTTTTGCTTGTTTAAAAGTGTTTAACAAAACAATGTGATTCAAAATTTAATCTCATCTGGAATTCTTATTTGCTAAATTTGTGAGCTATTCGTTAAAATCGCAAATGAAGCGACAAATGCCAAAATGAAGACAAAAAAAAAAAAAAAAAACAGAAATCAGTAATGAACCCAATGCAATGCAAGGAGATACAATTACACAATTTGTTGTTTAATTGTGCGACCTTCAGGGTGTTGTAGCAGCTTCAGAAAATTAAACATTTCTAATCCAGCTAAATCGCAACATGTTAAAGGCAAATGCTGAAGTTATTTGAAAAGGTGGAGCAAATGTTTACCGTGTCAACAAACCAAATTTGCTGTGACCTCTTCATAGTTATTTAAAGCTAACTGGAATAATCAACGTGCTTGAGTCCTCACAGGGAAAATGTAATAAACCACGCCCATCCCCTGGCCACAGCTAATGTTTGACCTCCGTTTAAATCAAGAGCATTACAGAGGAGCTTTGAGGCAAATGGGCTCATCTTTAGTCTCGCAGGAGAGATGCAGTCATGGGTAAGATGGAGGCAAACCCAACACGTGATTCTTCAACGTGTGAGGTTTATCCCTAGAATGTGTCCAATTCAGCCTGTTTGTTGCGTGAAGAAAGAACCAGATTTCCATAACAAGTGGTTACTAGGCAACTTCACTCATGCATTTACATTAAAGCTGCTGTGTCAAGAGGTTGAAATAAAAAGCTAAATTTGACATGTCAAAGCGGGCTTTGAAAACGCACTGCCGCTTGAAGTACCACATCACAAGACAGGAAGTAAACATCGGGAGCTCTCATGGATCTTGTAAAGTAAAGCAGGACTAAAATGATCACAGGCAACTTACCTCTGCTCTCAGACGCCCAGAGTGGATCCGCTGGACAAACATGCCAACCAATATACATAATGTCACGGCGTAGGCTTGCATGGCTTCTTCTGGAATGGGCTCACTTGTCTTTATTGTTGATGTGAATCATGCTGCCAGCAGCAGAATGCATCCTTAAGTCTACAGAACTATTTCGTCTGGAATAAGAAGAAGCTTCATCATGGAACAAGACAAAGACCCAATACAACAAAGGACTGCAGTAAGTGGAAAAGATGAAGGTCTTCGACTGACCAAGTCAATGAATGGATCTTAACCCAATAGAGCATGCACTTTACCTCCTGAAGACGAGACTAAAGCAAGAAACCCACAGAAACAAACCCAAACCGAAAGAGGCTGCAAGTCTGATGAGGTCAACCTAAAACCTGACTTTTAAGAATTGACTTTGGCGTACCAATACTTTTGTAGCTGCCTACGCATTTGTCACATAGCAAGTGAAAAAGTGAGAGCTGTAAAGTCAAGTGGTGTTGAGTCGGCTGCACAACAGGACCTATTTTAAAATTACTTTATGAGTCATAATTTTTGGATATGGACTCGAGCTGCTGTGATAAAAATCTGATTTCGTGTAAATCAAAATAAAAGTCAACTGGAGCCCGACTTCGAATCATGCCAATTATTTGAAGCCAGACACGCAGCAGCGAAGGTGCAGCTATTTATGAGCCAATTATGCAAATATGCGTTTAAATACAATTACAAAATGGAGCCTTGACACATTTTGTGGACCGCGGCAGCTTTCTGATAAACAGGACAACAGCGATTAAGTGAGACCTTTTAATCGTACAGAACATTATCTGGAGACGCTCATTGCACACAAAACTGTTGAAAAGCAATTCTTTTTAAAACGTGAAATTTGATACGTATATGTCACGCGTCATGTGATCACATTCAATAGCAAATATGTGCATATTTTTCTACCTGTGCAAATGTCTGCAGTATATTGACACTTTATTTAAAACAAACAAACAAAAAAAAAACATTACATGTTAAGTGTTTTAAAAAGAACAGTTTGGTTGTGGACAGAAATAGAAACGCGCGGGTCACACTGAGGCACGTTATCCCTATTATTTGTTTACCGGTGTGTATTTTAGTCCTAACATAAGCTTTCAGAGGAGCGACTGCTGTTTATTATAATGGGAGGTACACTTGATTCACTTTTTGGCACATTGAACTCTGAAGCTGAGTTGCACTTGACCTTCAACGCCCTGTTAAAACAGTAAAGTTTCTTCGGAGAGGCAGAAGATGTCCTCTCTCGTTGAGAGTTCTGCTTGCAGTTTTTGACGCTTTGCTTCTGTGGGACCGCGGCACTCTCCTGCTGGCCGGGGATCTTACACCAAACATCCTCCTGTGTTGTGGTTTCTGCGGTTATGCCGCACGTTAGGTGACGCCCGTCTCGAGCACTCAGCCCTTGATGTCTGTCTGTGTGAGTTGAGTCCTGTGTGGAGGAGGGGCACTGAGTCTGTGTCAGGGCTGGCGGGCTGATAATTGGGCTTGGCACTTGTGGCTCATGATTGGGCTCTTGTGAATTTGGCTCCGAGCCATTAAGAGAGACAGGTTTTTGGACCGTGCGCGAGTCTAAGGCTAAATCTGTGCATCTATGCTCTGAAGTAGGCTCATGGGCACAATACTGATGGCAGCAGGGTGCAGGTGCTTGTCTGGGGTAAACGAGCCTTCCTGGGCTGCAGCGGTGCAAGTGGGGAGGCGGACAGGGGATGTAGTGCTTGCAGCAATCCACGTGTGTGCAGACTGGGTCCAGTTTGCTTGGACGCTTTCCTGCAATGGGGATGAGTTGGGGGACGGGATGAGAGTCTTGGAGTGGCTCAGGACAGGAACGGAGTGTCCACTGTGGAGGTGGTTCCCCACATGAGCAGTCTGTGTTTTGGGAGTACTGGCAATGAGCTGATGTGTCGAGTGTCTCTACAAGCCCATTTTTAGGACTGCATTTGCCAGCCTCTATTTTATTATTATACTGGGTGTGTGAATATTTGGAAGTGTGGTGCTGAGGGTGCACGCCATTGCGATGCTGAGTACAAACCTCATGATCCTCTCCAGGTTTGTCTTCAGCTTTCTGACTTGAAGCGAGCGGCTCTAGTTCATAATGTTCTGCTTCTCCATCCCCGCTGTCGAGCTGGTATTTCCCCAAACCGGAGCTCTTCCCTTCGGTTGGAGAGCCTTCGGACGAGTCCCCGGAGAAAGCCTGACACTGCAGCTTTTTGGGAAGTGGGATCTGGCCACAGGTGCCCTGAGGTCCCAAACAACGGCACATACACTGAAAAAAGAAGGTGGCGAAGGCCCAGCTGATGCACATGATGAGCATCATGAAAGTGCCCAGTTGGGTGTAGGCTAACACAGTTGAGGGCATCATCATAGCCCCCGCCACAAAAGTTGTCAAGGCAGCCATAGCAATAGCAGACCCCATTCGGCCGAGGGAGAAAATCACTTTTCCCTCGCGGTCCGGCTCTGGAGCAAGCCTGTATGCCACACCGTAGTGGACGGCGAAATCCACAGACAGTCCAACAGCCACGGAAATGGTGACAGACTCCAGGACATTCAGCTCCCAGCCGAGTAGCACCAGAGAGCCCACGGTGACGAAAATGGTCCCGGCGATGGACACGATGGCGTATAGGCTGATGATGATGTTCCATGTGGTTAGTAGCATGACGCTGAAGGCCACAGCCACAGACAGTGCCATGGCAACCAGAGTGCCGTCGGACAGACTGTCCTGAAGATCGAAGAATTCCAGGTTGCTGATAAACCAGCCGTGGCTGAGGCCGACTGGGGCGTGGCGCAGCTCCTCGGTTATCCAGGCGTCCACCTGGATACAAACAGGTAACTATTACATTCAGTGCAATGGGGAAAATTCCACACGACTCCTGCAAAACTACTACTGCAAGGGATAATTTAAAAACATGCTCTTTCCTCAAATTATGGCCTTGGGCATTTAATTACTCCTACTCCAGTACCATTACGTTTTTAGGGGCTTTTGTCAAATCATTTTCGATTGTGCTGCCTCTGTCAGTGTCTGCCATTGCTGTACGCTACTCGCTTATTTGTTGAAGTGGAAAGTGCGTTTGACAATTACTGTAAATGGGATAATGTCTCTAATAGAGTAGAGGCCATCATTTGAGGAAATACAAAAATACTAAAGATGAAAATATTAATAACACATTCACTGGCTCTGACCTCGCAATAGAACTGGTGCATTTTCTCATAGGCCAGCGTGAAGAGGAAGGTGCTCTTAAACTCCAAAACGATGGCCTTAATGGTGTCATTGATGTCAAATCGAGGTCCAGGGGTCTTGCTGTCCAGGTGGTAGTTGGTACTACGATCAAGTTCCATGATGGCCCTCTTAATGCACAACTCAAATACTTCCTGCTTGTAGGGGAAGGTGGATTGACTGCAGCAGGGGTAGACGGATGCTTCCTCGCAGTCTTGGTTCTCCATCCACTGTTGAGATAGGGCAAGATTAAATGTATGCGTTTCAAATCCCCAAAAAACTAAATATTATATTTCTAGGCTATGTCAAAGCAGAGTCACAGGCTGCAATCTTATTGGACCAGGTTGAAACGCATTATGCTTATTTCATTGATACTGTATTTTTTATTTCCTATACGGGTGATTTTCAAAGAGTGATACGAGGACCATTAACGGCATGCTGAATCACTCCAGTGGGACGCAATAGAATAATAAAATAAAAAATACAACCCAATGAAGCTTGTCGCTATGCATACAGCTTTTGGATGCAGCACTTATTTAACTACAGTTCAGTTGTATTTAACTTTAAGTAATCTTTAACAGTTTTTTTATAATTAAGTACAATTTGTCTTTATTTTGTCATGCTAATATTCAAACTGTGTATATTTCGTCTATCTTACGATAAATATTTTATGAAATCTGTTTTTATGAAAATCTTATTATTACTGTATATTAAAGTTACTTGGAAAGCTAAGCATATTTTTTAAAGTGGTACTTAGTGTAAAAAGTTTCAGAAACCCTGTCCTACAGCTACAGATTAATTTGCTTTAACCATGGACACAATACAGCTTGCGATCAAGTAATAGTCAAAGTTCTCATACATGTGAATATTCAATTTTAAAATAAATTTCTCTTCATAGGAATGACAACTTCTTGAACAGTTATGTTACACATGTTCCTAATAAATAAATGCGTAGGGGTCCTAGGAGAACTGACCTGCTTGAATGTCTCAATGAAGCAGCTGGTGAAGTCCTGCTCGTCTGACTGAAAGACAAAACTCTGGTTTCGAAGCTTCTGGCAGAAATTGAGGATCCACAGCTGAGACGCTGGACTGGCGATGTTGAAGCTGCTGTCCAGCATTAACCTCCCCTTGTTTTTGGGATTCAGGGGGTCGCCGTTATCCACAGGTGTGACACCCCAGATGATGGTGATAGGCATGTGGAGGTCCTCTCCATGATGCACTCTCTCAAACATGAAAAGTTTCTTGTACTCTGCATCGTAGCGCTCAAAAGGGTGAGAGGAACGGAACACCTGAAACTCAGCCAGCTCTAGCGATGGAAGCTTCATCTTTGGGTTGACACAAACAACATATGCCCCGCCTACTGTAAGAGCAAGAAACCAGAAGAGCCAGAGGTAGCGCAGCTTGATGACAATGCAGGGAAGTACTTTCTCAAAGAAGATTCTGGAGGCTTCAGAGACACTAAACAAGCATTTGCTAGCCTTCTGGCATAGACCTTCCACAATCATTTGGATGCAGTAACCGTTTTGCTGGTGTTGGGGCTTGGAACAGGGCAACGCATTTGGGAGGTACCGCTCGTGCAACACTACCACAGCCGGAAGCCATGTCACCATGAGGATATAGTTAACCAAGATGGCCGTTCCGGCGTAAATGCCAAAACAGCGTATAGCGGTGATGTTGCTGACATAGTTAGCATAAAAAGCAGCAGCTGTCGTAAAGCTGGTGACGAACATGGACAAAGCGGCGTGCTGCAAAGTTACACTGACAGTTTCTGCCAGCTCGGCGTGAGGCTTATCAAATTTGGTGTAATTCCATACATCGCAAAGCACAAAGGCGTCGTCGGCACCGATTCCCACCAGGATGATAAGAGCTGTGAGGTTCATGAAAGGGAAAAACTCAAAGTTGAAAACCATGCGGTATAGAAAATAAGACACAATGAGGGAGCTAATAATGGCTATTATTGTCATTAGTGTGATGAAAACGGACCGTGTGTACACACACATGACCAGCAGGACTATAACAATGGCTATAGCTGGGTACACCGTGTCCGTAAGGAGGTAGTCCTGAAAGAGGTCATGTTTAATACCAAACTCAATCCCAGTGACTGTGGTGATGCCGTCCGAGGAGTTCCAGTTCTCAAAATTATCCAAGTAAATGTTCATCATCGACTCTCCTTTCTCTGTTGGCGAGAAGAGCATGCTGTACATGAGCACAGGTGGCGGAAATTCCAAGCTCTTTGGACTGAGGAAGTCCTTATCAACCAGGAAGTGCATCATTTGGTAGACGGCATTGTACTTGGTGCACTTCCGAGGCACGTTGCCGCACTTGAGCTGATCCTTGCGCTTCAGGGCCATGTCCCAGCAATCGGGTCCCAGCGTGCCGTTGTGGTAATACTTGGCGCATGAGCGCAAAATCTTCAGCGTGTGCGATACATCACGCTCGGTAATCATTTGGCAGGATGACCTATTTGTGAGGGCTGCGATGTAGTTCCCAAGCGTCCAGCTGGGGCAACATGAGGCATCATTGGTGCGCTGACAGAGACTCCAGTAGTCACGGTGAGAGCGCACCTGTGGACATAGTACAGGTTCAATTTTTATTACGTGTACAAATTTACTTTAAATAACTTATTGATCATAAAACATAGATTCCCACATTTCATGCCTGCCCCTGTAATTTTGATGATTATGGCTTTTGCTAATGAAAACCCCAAATTTAGTATTTCAGAAAATCTGAATATCAGATATGCAATCATGGAGAAGATTGATACACCGCAGGAAGAAAACCTCAACAGATGAGGTGCGTCGGAGCCTAATCTACCGACCACTTTGCATGGAACTAAATGATTACACTATGATCATGACTCAATCTTGTGTTGTTCCTGAATCGTACCCTCGTGTTGTCCAGATTACACATGGATTTGATGGCCTGAATACTCCACAAGTTCTTCCCCTCAGCAGATGAGAAAACCAGTCTGGAATAGCTAGAGCCTGCATGATGTATCAAGGGGAACAATACACAATCATAAGCACCATCTGTTACGTAGTAACCCTCTTAAAAAAGTATATATTAAAAAAATTGGAAAACTTACCCGGCACATCACAGAAAAACTCCTTACTGAAGTCCCACTCTGCGTGCCGTTTCTCCCGATCAAAGTGGTCTTCAGGCCACTTGGGTTCTTGGTGACTGGAAAGTAAAAGTAACAGAAAAATCATTCTAATTAGATGAATGCATTATTATTAGATCCGATTATTACCTTCAAGGCTCTCAGAGAGACTTTGGAGAAAGAAGCAGAGATGCATAGAGCAGTCAAAAATAAAATCCCCAAAACAGTACTGTTACTTTAAGAACATGATTCAAGTTAAAGTAAAAAGAAGTCCTCCAAACAAATATTTAAGCAAACATCAGGAAGTATCAAGTGCAAAAAAGCTACACAAGTACTAAGTAACTCATTTATAAAGCACTTTTTAGGTCACGCCCCATCTTCAAGCTGGACGCAGATTTTTTAAATGTTTCACGACTATAGTGGAACCTGGATTGGATGCACCCGGAATCAACGAACCCCAGATTTTTACGTACAGTCCACTCAAAATGCCCTCTTTTACCTTTCAAAGTTTTTTAGTTCCACAATTGAACGCAATCGGCGTCATCAACAGACACAGACTGGTCGCACGGTTCCGGTATAGTCCGGAAAATACAGTAATCCGTTAAATCTAAATTGAGTAAATTGCGTAGGAAAAGTACTCAAGTATTATAAGGTACTAAATGTTAGTTACAACCCACCTCTGGAGGGGGGCAAGGTGATGGGGGTTGACAGACAAGATATGAGGCAGGAAAGCATGCTGACAGACATGAGCACACAATTACGTCTACAGACAGAACCATTGAAAGGTTGGGGAGGTGGGTGGTGAGCACAAATTCCCTTTTTTTTATCTACATGGGGATTCTGACTTTGAACTATCCGGCTTCATACAAATTGTCACTCCTACCGAAAGCGCAAAGCCAAATAAAACAATTACTATTCTGTGCTTTTGAATCAATCAGTTGCCGACTGAGACCTAATCACACTGAAAATCTGTCCCCTTAAATGAAAAAATTTGACAGTGATGTCTGTGTTTCGTCACGGAGGCAGCTGGGTTCAGTTACTTTTTAGCCTGCTCGTCAGCATATTTGAAGGGATAGTTGGCCAGTGTAGCTTTGTAGCCAGTGTTCTTCACCATGTTGTTCCATGTGACCAGTCGTTGACCGATGGCAGTTCCCCGAGGCTCAAAACCCTTTGAAGAAATAAAAACAACAGATGAAAACAAGTACATTTTCAGCACCGAGTCATTGGCTATGTTAACCTGGATACAATCATTTTGATCGGAATAAATATGCTTCATGCACGCACCCCATTCGGAATATTCTGACCCGATCAAACCCATTCCTATCAAGATTTTATTTCGAACGAGAGGAGTGGTTTGTGTCGATTGATAATCCGATGGGTGTGCATGAAAGAACGCATTTGTTAATTTTGTAATAAACCATCTTTACCCCGCATGCCTGTGATGACTGTATACACGGTTTTCTTCTTTCCGCAAGCTATTGAGCTAAAGACATGGCGAGTGCAAGACTGAACTGTACATTTGCAACTCCATTATGAAGTAATGACTCGACTTAAGAGCGCAAACTGGAAAAATACGCTTAATAACGTTAACGTGTGAAGTAGAAATGGACGAAGCGATGTTTTGTTGACACGGAAGTCGCTACGTTGATGCTCAGCAATTTTAGTAAAATTGAGTAATATAACACAAAGCAAAATGAAGTGACCAAGACGAACAGACAGAAATGTAACCAACTAGGTTGTAATCTGGCAATTTTAAAATGACAACTTCATTAAGACGGCAGAGTGGCTTTTAATAAACAGATTCGTGTCCATTTTTTCACAAAAGCTATGGTTGAGGTTTGCAACTTATTACAGGGGAGATAATGCATCAATGCCTTCAGTGAGGGAGCTATTTTGGATATATACTCACCAAAAGAGGGTCTGAGAAATCAGGGAGGTCAGGAACCAGGACACCCACCAGGGCGCACACGACAATTAGCACTGTGCACACACCAAGCACCACCACTGGCCAATCAGCTATCAGCTCAGAATAGCTGAAAATGAAAGGAGGATACTCTAAATTGATGAAGGATAATTTTCATAACTCCACCAAAAAAAAAAAAAAAAAAAAAAAAAATCAGACAGACTGTGTAACTGAGAAATGATGAGATGCAGTCTGCCGCTTTACTAAGTCCAGGTACAGACAGACACAACTCCCACAAGATAACTCATGAGTCACTGCTGAGGAATGACAGCAATGATGGATGGATGACGGGAATAATGGGGGGGGGGGGGGGGAGAGACAGTTTTGCAATCCAGACCATCAACAGGAGAGCTCGTTTTGGCAGGCCTTACCTTTTGGGGAATCGAAAGGGCCATGCAGGGCTGAAAAAGAAAATGAGACAGATAAATAACGTTTACATTTTGATGTCAAAGCAGCGGCCAATCCCAAATATTTTTTTGCAAAAGTTTGGAGGAGGAGAGAACTATTTATGATACCATGAAGCCTTTGGCGCGCGACGTGAGCAACAGCACATACACTGCAGTACAAAAAGCGTGCAGCGAAAACCCATCGAAATTAATTCTGACAATATTGCACATATCAGCGTTAGCAAAGTTTTCGAAACCCTGCTTGAATTTATTTTTAGGAGCCGTTATGTTGCTTTGGTAATCGCCCTTCGCATCTGTCTTATTTTCTTTTGTCTATGTAACTTTCACAGTTTTTCTATTTACTTGTGGGAAGCTTTCAGGATCACTGGACTAATTAATAAGGTAAACACGAGCCACTGGCCACTCACTCAACATTGTGCTGACAGAGTAAAGAAACAAAAAAAAAATTAGGGGGGAGGAGGGTTAGTGACGCATGTGTGAGCGTATGGCACACTAATGTGTGTCAGCCCTCACACCCCAAATTTCATTTCGGTTTACCCAAATGCACATCATGAAAATTGCGGTTAAATCCTTGATATTGAATCAAAACAGGGATTTGAGAGTAGATCCCAAAAGATCAACTGATTGCTGATGTAAAAATATAGTTTGTACCAAAGACTGCAATCATGGGCCAAAAAAAAAAAAAAAAAAAAGCGCAGTATAATCACAACTTTCCTTTCTAAATTCGAGTGGAATGACAATGACGACAAATCGTTAGCGGCGATAAAGTCAATGAACAATCAGCGAGCAAGTGAAAATTAATGAAGTACTTCAATTATTTTGTTCTCCAATTTAGAAAGCACGCATTTTTGACCTTCTATAAATGTGTCCATGGACACAAGTCTGTGTGTCTGGGGGCTGAAGGTGCGGTGGAACATTCACTGGCAGACAGGTGGGCAAATATTTCGTCAAACGGGCCTTCAAGTTGGAGAAATTAGTGTCAGCAATAAGGCCTCCCTCACCCTGATGTTCGGCTTGCTGGAACGCCGCACATGATTAGCTTTTGAGCACGCCATGAAATAGATGACATGCGCCCATTTAAGAATGTCATTACAAGAGCAGGCAGAAAAACATGGCCGAACGCCAGACAATAAATCCGAGCCAGCAGTTTGAAAGCCAATTACTCAACAGTAACAATTTAATATTTGTTTTTGCTACACAACAAAATGTTTTTTTTCCAATGAGACCACTTATTTTTTCATCATCAGGCACGGGTTGTTTTTCTGTTCATCAAACTTAGAATTTGTGGGGCCGTGCCTTGTGTAAGGTAGCCGCTTAGACAAAATAAACAGTTTTCACTCCCAAGTTTATAGGTAATGTGAATTAAAACAGTACTTGATGAAATGTATTTATGCCTGCAAGGTCGGGAGAGCATCTGTGAATTTTTGCAACAATGAAAGATGCAATGTACAATTTACTTTTTTTTTTTTTTTTTTTAATTTTTACTGCATGGTAGGCTGGCACGTCAGCACTTCCAAATGTGGGATGCTGTTGCACGTGAAGCAAGTGCTACGTGATAAGGGCTCGTTTGAAAGCGGCGATGGAATGGATTACATTCGGCAGGCGTACGTGCGTTTCAGGCGCATGCGCTTTGACGCAAATAACTTGGAAACACCGTTGGCCTATCGAGTTTTCAGGGTCTCAAAATGGGAGGGGAAAATGCAAGAGGGGGGGAAGTGATGATTTTTCAACAAGCCCATGGTTGATAGAGGCCCCAGAAAATATTGTTTTCAATTTGCGGCACCTTCATGTTCAGCTTTATTATGCTCACCCCTATCACTTACGTGTTTCGACATTTTCCTTAAATCTTTACACACCATGTTCTGCTCCCTCTCTGTAAGCCCCCGCCATACAACATATGGGACAAAAGCCATAAAGATAACCATCTTAGATTAAACACCCGTCCATAAAGGCAGGATCAAAGAGTGGCGTACTGTCAACATTCTTATTTCTCAGCAGCTAGCCAAGCCTCGGCAGGATTTTTTTTAAGCTTCTGGCTGTTTAAATTGATCACTGCATTTTGTAGGTAATCTGGAAAGTGACACCCTGTAATTTGAGTTACCTTAATTTCTCGAGACTAACACACACTCAAATATTATACGCACCCTGAAAATGTTCTTTGTACTGAATATAACGCTCTTCGATTTGCTGGCTGTTTCCTATGCTGTCGGCCTGGTGGGGAGGAACGCTGATAAGTCGGCCACATGAACAGGTCGACACAGAATCTCTACCTCAAAGATACACAGGTGCCATATTCTTGACCATCTTCAACACTATTATATTTCTAAATTCAACTGTGAATTGTAGTCGAACTCCCTATGAATGTTTGATTCACACCCTCTACTGGTGGAAAGTTTAAATTTGGGACTAGGAATCAGCCTCTATTCATCCAGGGAGTGGCTCCGAGTCGAGCTACTCATCTTTTGCATTGAGAGAAGCCATATGAGGTGGCTCGGGCATCAGGACACCTGCTGGACGCCTCCCTGGTGAGGGGTTCCGGGCATGTACCACAGGGACGAAGCACAGAGGATGACCCAGGAGCCATTGCTGACAAAATGGACTTGCTTGGTGTGTATGCATGTGTGTGTATATTTGTGTTTTGGAGAGATACACACCCATGGTATGAACCTCTTTGTGTTTGTTTGATTTATGTGTACGGCCAAACAACAAAATCAAACATTCTCCAAATAGCAGCAAATCAAACACCAGCCGATTAGAAATTTTACTTTTTGTCAACCAAAAAAACAGCATGACAGAATGATTCCTACCCCCTCGCAAACCGCAAATCTAAACTTGCCATAAACAACAAACTTCCAATAATTTCGAGCTCCAGGTGAACAAAGTGTGAGAGGGGTAAGTTAAATACAAGACCGCAGATGGAGTGTGAGTGATCATTTTACTAGCTGGTGCAGGGTCAGCATGCAGGTAGGAGCAGGTCTGTGTGACCTCAGGTGCCCCGGTAGCCCCACCCACTTACATATTTCACTTGTTCTCCCACAGCACCCCTCCACTCATGACTTATTCTGCACACAATCTATCATAAGCGCTCATGTAAAGCCTTGGAGCTGGCTGTGGCTCAAGCGCATACTTAACCCTTCTGGATCATATACCCAGGGGATTTGCCTGTCTTCCTTTATATAAATTGATGGTCAGTGTTTGGTGCTTATCAACAAAATTGAACTTTGCCATTGAGCAGAAGCCGTTAGAATTTGTGCTTCTGTATTGTAAAACATCCTATTTAGGGTTTGCTAGTCGACTTGTCGTTGTGGTCTGGTCATTTGTAAATCGCAGCATAATGCACCAGCGAATCATTCATAATTATTAGCCTTCAGCTTCTATTTAAGGTTTGTGTAAATTAAAAATAAAGACAGCCAAGATGTACATACAATTTCTACTACACTTTTGCAGCTTTTACTAGATGAATGTTTATAAATGATGGTGCAACTTAAATTGAAGGTGAAACGGTGCCCTTAACATTTTTAGCTGTAAACCTTTAATGCATTTTAAAATGGAACCATGAACTATACACTAATCATAGAGGCATTAAGAATACTTTGAATCCATCTATAAACACAAAAATAAAATGTTAAAAAAAAAAATACAAATTTTCTTCACAAGAATACGTCCTACTAGCCAGAACATGGCAGCCTGGTTAATATTGCATTTGTGGCATATGAGTTAACAGTAAAATCCACCCGTTTTTTGTACATGTCAGCATTACATTTCAATTTGTGAACATGCTACATGCAAACAAATCTCTGTGCAGGAAAGCAGCAATTACTAAAGAACTTTATTTTCATTCATAGAGGTAGTAATTTGGCATCATTTTGTAATTGCGTCCGCAAGACACATTATCAGGAGGTAATGCATTATCGGGTCCAATAAATCTTCCGTAATCCAAAACGTTAGTTCGTAGAAAAGATACTTGTTTAGCTAAGTAAGAAATCGGTTCAACATTAAAGAGTCGAACGAAAGCCCCAATGCCACATCTGCTCCCCATTCACAAGGAATGAGAAATACGGGTGGGGGGCAGGGGGTGTGTTTAAGGAGGTAGAAGGAGTAAATAAAAGTAAAAGAAAAAAACATGGACTAAATGTATGGAGGAATGAGCCCCAGATGCTTTCAAGTTGAATGCCTTACTTTTGCTCCTTCAGGATTGAATGTGTGCTATGACACAAATGTCATCTTTCAACAATACAAAAAAAAGTGGTTCTTCCAGAGATGTGTTTGAGGTATCCTACTGAATAGAAGTGGAAAATTTCCATGCTCAGAAGGGAGAAATCAAGGCTCAAATAAAAAACAAATAATTAAATAAAGCTGCCATCAAAACGAGCACATAAGTAAATAATTACTTCCACAAAATTGTCTCCCACTACCACCCCATCTTTGCAACATTGGTAAATATACTGTCGGATTATGCAAATGACTGTGCCTGCCATTAAACGGTCCCAGTTTCAGATGCGGTGATGGGCTGTGGTTTTAGAGGAAAAGTCAACTCCCTCCTCGCTAAATATGGATCACTTGGGAAAAACAGAAACGTTTGCCAACAAATGGCTTCAATACGAGCAAGCTGCTTTGACAGGCAACCGCACTTTTGCCGTGCGCGCGAGTGCATATGTGCGGTGCACTTTAATTGAGGCCCGTAAGAGATCTCATGAGTGTTAAAACAGCTTATGTGAAAGTTGTAGAGCATGGGTGTCCAACTCAGGTGTGCACGGGGCTAATTTGAGGTCACGGGTTGAACAGGATGAACTTTTGTTCAACTGACTAAAACTAAAGCTTGTTGGAGAGAAATGTGACAATATAATTTTCCCAAACAATTAACTTAAAATATCTGTTAAACTATGAGCATGCTGCAAAATTAAATGAAATACATAAATATGGTTTTCTGTTCCATATACCACAATCGGTATAATACCAGCTGTGCGTACTTGCCTGCATTGGGCACATTCATGGAGAATAATAATAATAATAATTTGCCCTTTATTAGTCCCACAATGGGGAAATTTGAGATTCGAACCCAGGCCTCCTGGGGAGACTGGGTCCTGAACGCGGCGCCTTAGACCACTCGGCCATCCTGGCAGCCAAAATTCGAGATTCGAACCCAGGCCTCCTGGGGAGACTGGGTCCTGAACGCGGCGCCTTAGACCACTCGGCCATCCTGGCAGCCAGAAGAATGAGATGGGGAAGAAGGAGACAAATAAACCCATAATGAGGTAAGATGATTTGAATAGTAAATTAGCCAACTAATGTGTAAATACATCTCTGCCGTTGGCATCATGAATGGACATGTTTTTTGGGGGGCCGCAATTTCTATAAACAAGGCTGGAGGGTCGAGGCCGGAAGGGTACTGAGATAGCCGGAGGACGGGGGACTGACCGGCAAAAAAGGGTCAAGTGCCCAGCTCTATAATTAGCATACCGACTAATGAAGCTGCACATTTTTTTCCTTTCATCTGTGAGACCCGGTCCAAAGTGGCCAACAGACCAGCACAGGGCCCCGGCTCAGTGGTCTGGGACCACCGCTTCAGACTCTTGCAGCTTTCTGGACAATTGTGAATTATATGGCGCCGAGAAAAGCAAAGACTGAAGAGCTATTTATCAAATAGTTGCATGGGCAGGATGTAATTGTACACCGGGGGTTTGACACATATGGTATAGACATACAACCAATAAGAGACAAAAAAAAAACCCCACAAAAAACACCCCGACACATACCTAATTCCAGTTGGACGTGTTGAATTTTGGAGGTGCTCCTGCCAGGGCTGGTGACTGTGATGATGTAGACAAAGCGGATTGGTAGGGTGTGAAACATGAGGCCGAGGGTGTGAGTAAGTGCAGGCAGGTGGACAACAAGAGCAGGTCAGAGGGCTCCTCACGTGCGGAACCAGGCCAGGCCCATGGCCCGTTTCCGAAATCTGGAAGAGAGGGCAGTCCTGCTGACCACAGGGGCAGCAAAAGGAGTGAAAGTGACACTGCTGGCAGCAGAGTGGTGCGGGTTGCACACAAGGGGAGGCCGGTGATCGAGCGGACGAAAGGTGGCGTTTGGCTAGCGTGTGAGGGTCTGTGACAGCGGGGGAAGTCGCAGTTGCAGTCGGGTGGGGCAGTGTCCTCAGGGTTCCGTTCTGTTTGACAACTCCACCGTTTTGGGTAGGTCTGTTTGTTCTCTGGATGTGTGATCTTGGCTTCTTTTGCAGCTGTCTACATACTGCATTCCGAACTGAGGTTTCTTCATCTCCCTCTGCTGAAAGGTCATCACCATTTGAGGCAGCTGTGATAGGCTCCTGGAAATTGCTGCCCTGTATATTGTTGTGTGAAGGTGCACTTCCAGCGGTACCAAGAGGATGCCCTTCACTGATGGTGGCCAGAGGGTCGTCAATCGTGTCGCTCAGGGCCATTGTCCTCTCCCAATGGACCTGGCTGGAATACTGTCACTCCTCTGGAGTGGAAAAAAAAACAGAAGGGAAAGCACAAAGTAAAAAGTTAAAACTGTATTTTATTTTTAATTGCCATTATTTTCCTTTTTACTGAAAGTGAATATTGACTCCAAATATTGGTTACTGGCCTCGATGATTACTAAAAATTAGTATCGACCTTGAAAAAACAATATCGGTCCATTTCTAGAAGTGACATTTTGCCTGCAACTAAGATACTTTTATGTCGGGGAGGGGCTAATTTTATCGTTTTCTTGGGACTATAGTTTGTGGTATGTTTATAATTAAAGCCAGGGGTCTTCGATCCTGTGCATCGAGGTCCGCTGTCCTTCCCGTTTTCCATCTCTCCCTGCTGCATCACATCTGATTCAAATGATCAGATAAACCGCAAGTTCTGCAGAAGCTGGATAACGATCCTGATCATTTTAATCAGGTGTGTTGCAGTCGGGAGGGATGAAAAAAACAGGACAACAGAATTTGAGGAACAGGATTTAAGACCCATGGTTTCAACTATTAGTATAGACAAGTATGAACTTTTTTTTTTTTTTATCAATTCTCAAGATCGTTCATTATTCACTGTAAGGCTCTCTAATTTTCATTTTAATTGCTGACAAAAAACATACATCTGAAATTAAACATTTTTTAACAAATAGTCACCAAGCAGGCTGTTCAGTATTAAGTTAGACAAATAACCACCTGATCACCCCCACCCTGGAAATTAGTGCTCCAAAAATTAATGTACTTGTGTCTGACCAGTAAGCAATACATCATTGCCCTGCCTTTCATGTCAGACGCAAAACCAACTACTTGTGGTGTCTATGACAAATGTACTACATGACACCTCAATAGTGAATGAGTATGAGCTAAAGAAATATGAGTGCGACAGTCGATCAGGTTGGGTTCAAGGAGCAGAAAATTTCCGACTCCTGTGCCCGAAACTAGAGGAACAGAGGGAAACCCAGATGAGGTCATTTGTCAGGCTATAGCTGTCAAGCACCTATAAAGACTTTTAATAAGCTCTTAGATTGATTGGCGATTAAATTAAATAATGCTTTGGATATTTTGCAATTTAGGTAATGTGATGATCAATAAGTCATATTCACTGTTATTTAAAAATAGATTTCAATTAAACTTTTGTTTTGATGGCAGTGTTCTTGAACAGTTTTGATTGTACAGAAGAGATATGTGTTAACTCATTTGAATAAAACAAACAACTGCACATCATGTCAAATATTTATAATCCCTTCAGTATCCCTGACACCGATAGGGATGAGTCGAAGATTTGTTATTTCTTTTCCCCTAACGCAACAGAAAGCCGGGCCAAGACATTTGGCACGACTCCCTTAAGTAAGTGGTTAGCAATGACGCAGCGGATGACGAAGACTCTTTTCAGCAATATCTCATGAGAGGTTTTTGATTAGTGGGAGTGCGAGTGATTGAGACACCTAGGGCGACAGCGAGTCGCAGTTGAGACACCTGGCATCCCTTAAAATTAGGATAATATGCAGTAATTACGAGGCCTCAGTCAGGAGATGGTTAATACACCCACTCCACATCAACATGCAGCACTCCCCTCTAGATACATACAGCTTGACATACTCTTTGACATGTTTCTAGTTGTCAAGAGAGACTATGGGCATATTTGACCCCGCAGTCCACCCCCATGGGTTGCCTTTCACAGCTGGGCTGTTTAAAATACCAATCTCGGAAACAGCACTGACGGTTGTTGTGACTTTTGGCATGTTCCAATCGAGAAAAGATAAAAAAATACACCCTGGCAAAATGTTATTTTTCCAACAAAATATTTTTGCAAGACTTAATTGAGGAGAACAAACATTTCGGAATAGTTCTTACACCTACACTCAAACTGAAATAGTGTGCCGAGAAGTACTGCCACAAACACTCAAATGAGTGACCTGCAACTAACATAGCCACAGTAACACAGACAAACAGGTACTTTTTGTAGGATCACACAGCAAAAACACTAAATTACTGTGGAGAAAAGGTGACTGCACTTCTGGATGACAATACTTTGAGTTACAGAAAATAAAAAGTTAAGGATTTGGGAACAACAAGGGTGGGGGGTGGATGGTTTTCAGACTACTTAAGATGAATTAACACATTAAAAAAGAAATTTAAAACTGGGTTTCTCAGCTTCTCGGTTCATGCTTGCATCTAGTTCCACAATCCCAAACAATATACTGGAAAGCCAGTGCTTCTTTTTATTGGGGATTAAAAATAACACTTGAGCAACATCACTATGAAGCAATTGCATAGTCACAAGATGACACACATGAAGGTGCGCCATCAACATCATATCGACTACGCAGCTTCTGTGCATTTCCTTTGGGGGATTGCCCAGCTCAAGACTCGAAAAGCAACCCCACGTAAATGAAACGCACGCCACTATTTTCTTCGCAACCTACCGTGTGCAGTGGGTTTGTCCCGACGCGTACTCCTTTGCAACACGCTGTGCCTAATTGGCGACACACACGGAGGGGAAAAAAATCTTCGCGTGGAGCGCAAATATCCACAGACTGAATAAACAACGACAGCCCGGAAAGACAGAAGCATGTCAGACTAGCAACGGTGGTGTGTCTACACACCACCTTTTTCTCGGGAGGGAGTGAGGCAGAAGGCTGCGAGGCTGGCAGGAGGCGGTGGGCTGGGACTGCCTGGACCGCAACTCGCTGATAGGACCGCGGCCGGCTCGGCTTTAACCCGCTCACTGCCATGCAAGTCAGTCAAAATACAAATTTTAAACTAAATTACAAGCAGCCATCGGGCGATTGGTAAGCAGATCCGCCTCACAGTCGAGGCCAATGAGGTGCAGGGTTTGATTCCGGCGTCGGTACTAGATGTGATCGGGTTCCTTCGGTGGCCTGCGCGCCTGGTGATGACGTCACGCTTTATAATATATTTATGTGATCTATTTCTCTACCTCCTTGTTTATCACCCCCGATTGTTGTGTTTGTATGTTCTGATTTACTAAATAATAATAAATAATACCAAAAATAAAAAGTACATTTATTGCTACTTGTGCCGAAGACCACACATCAATATTCCGTTGCTTTGGGAATCAGGGTCGGCATGCAAATGTTTTATTAATAAATATTTCCACACTATATTACAGACATTATATTCATTCAATCTTGCAGCCCGAGTGAACTACGGGATTGTTGCAAATTCGACAGGAGAAACATAAACATCCACTGTTTGGAGCGCGGCTTTTTGGGTCATAGGTGGAAGTGATGCAGAGCTGCCAAGCTAATGCGACAGTAATGCAATTTTGTAATTTTATTGAATGAATATATGCAAATAGAACAGCCAGGGGTAAAAAAAAAACCCACAGAGGCAAAGAAATCTATTTAAGAAATACGTTATTCAAACCATGATGTAATCAGCAGGTGGGAAGGCCACCAAAGGACGCAGATCACATCAAGCAAGCCACTCACATCTAGTACCCACACCGGTGTGGGTACTAGATACAATGCAAAGTGGGATTTCGTTTGAACTATTTACACTCTTCAAATCCTTAACTCATGCTGGCCAGTCAGTCTTCAGAAATAAAATACAGCGTAATCAGTATATTCCTTCTCCACCAGTGGTGCACTTTTCTAAAAGAAACCTCATGGACCATGTAAATAAATTTTGTTGGCAAAAATATTTTCTCAGTAGGGGGGAGGTTTTATCACCGAGTATGCTCGGAAGGCAGAGGGCCGTACCTGGCTTTAATTCCAGCTGTCTGCCAGGATTAAGGCACAGTTCATATAGCAAACAGTAATCATCTGCAGTCGTGAGGCACTCTCACGCATCTGGCCTTCAGGCCAGTCAAAGCCCAACAAGTCATTTAGTGCTTTGTGATCATCTCTAATAATAACACGAATACCAAATGCACTGATGCATGGTGACGTCCTTACCTTTCCCCTTACCATGAGTATCACATGTGGCAGTATAACACCAACGCAGGGGGTTGCCTGCATGGAGCCAAAAACTGCAAACCACTTCAAAGGCCACACTGTGCTTGGAAGGACAGAGTCCCAACAGGAAAAGCCACAGGCCCTTGAGACGACTGCATACAACTCATCAAAGTGACTAGTGTAGCAGACATCAGCACCAATATAAAAGTGAGCGAGAGAGACAACTTGGAAGGCTACAATAAAATTATCGTTTCATTCTCCAGGTAACTATAATCTAACATGGGTGATTTGAAATTATATCAACTGTGTTCCCTCTTTGCATTCCAGTGAATACAAAAAAATAATAAAAATCACAGCTAATGGGCTGAAGCAAAAAATGAAGGCTTGGGGAACAAGTCCAAAAACACAAGCTGATCCCCAAGTACGTCTGCTCAAACTGCTCCCTGGTTTCTGTAGAGCCAAGATTCAGAAACGAAGGAAATTCTATCCCTATGACACCCTTTCAGTGGGAACGGACGTCTCCCACCCAATTAGTGCTAACACCCCTAACATCTGCCGACAAGGACTCGAGGGGACCGAGGAATGATTGAAAGTAGATGGAGAATTAAGGCCAATATAGATAGTAGAAGTGGCAAAAACATTATTGTTTTTTTTAAGTTTGGAAGCGCATTTAAGATTTAATATTAAATCGTTTTTCGCGGATAATTGGGACTGAACCACCCCTCATTGGTCGATCTCGCGGCCGCGAACCAAAATGTAACCTTATGATATTGAGTACAGCCGATAGAACCCAATTTAATTAGATCAAACAGCAAGTATTTGTTCCAAAGGACCACAGATCGTGAGGAAGAATGAACAATTTATCGTTTTGGGACCGAAATCGCAATCTCAGACAACGCGAATTCGAGAGCGAGATTGTTAGAAATGAGACTACGTATATATACACTACTAATTTATAAACCTCACCACAATAATTAGAGTTTGATTTGGAATCATTTTTAAAAACATTCCTTCAGGGAACACGCAAATAAAGTTGTAGCACAACCGATTGGGCTCCTCTAATTTTGAGAGGCTGGACTATGTAAAAAAAAAAAAGCCTATGAACTATATCGTATGCAAGATGAGTGAATTTTTTTTGCAAGGAAAATAAACCAGTCTACAACACCAGGCTTTAAGCAGGCCTTGCTGCCACATGTTACAATACCTCCATAAACCCTTTCTGATGGATGGATGGCATGGATAGAGATGGTATTTCTTGGCTACGAGTATATTATTCAGCCTAGACAAGTTTATTTCAAGCTGATTCCACCACTGAAGTGGTTCAGCATGTGGATAAATCACTACTTTTGCAATGTATAAATGGGCACCAGATCTTTGGCAATGATCAGCAAGATTGACTCCATGACTGGCTTCCACCTGGCCTTCTTGTCATACGCAAAACAATATGAAAAGGATTAGGCTCGTGTTTTTTTGTTTCTTAGTGGGAGTTTTTGGGCTCCCTTTCGTGTTCTTCTGAGTCACGTACAATGCAATTTTTGTTACTGTGTGAGTCCGTTTCAAATGTTGAATTATTTAGTTCTTTCTACTCCCTTTTGTTGCAGCGGATTTTGCATCGGACTGTTTTCGGGGTGATGCTGGACGATTTTATTAGAATTAAAAGTAACTTTTTAAAAGTTACATTTCATTCATGCTGGAAAGAGACATACGTTATCCAGATGGTCTATCCGTCTGGTTCTTATCCTTATGCAACCAGCGGATAAAAAGCATGCGGCAGATAAGAATAAAAGCGGTTGACGCAGTTGGCGTAGACTTGAAGAGACTGGCAGGAAAGTTTAGCGGCACTTCAAGTCAACATTCTTCTCTGATGTGTTGACTGGCACCTCAGAGGTGAGAATGACATCACATGCACATGTTCACTAATACAAGTTAGCAGGTGCAAATGCCATAAGGAGGGCGATGTTGATTTCAAGAGTTACAGTTATTATTATTTAGAAATTATCATTAAAAAGTCTACACACATCTGTTCAAAAACAAAAGCAAAAGAGAACTAGAAATAATTTACATGAAAAAAAATTTCTTTGACAGATTTAAAGGTCACAATGGTGAAAAAAAGTCTTCAAAAGGTTTTTTCGTCTTATTTATTATTCAATAGTATACTGTGGGCAAAAAACAGGAATTTGATCAAGGGTGTGTAGAGTTTTTATATCCCCTATATATGAGTGCATCGATACACTTGATTTACATTTATACAGGAAAATAAATTGAAAGGCCAAACGTTTTGGTTATCAATAGCCCCTGTTATTTGAAATATTTATCTTGCCCCAATGTGTACTTTTTCCAAACAGCAAGATAAGTTTGAACAACCTGTGACTAATGAAAGAAACAACAAAACCTTGCATTCTCTACTTCACAATATTTTGATTTCAATACTAAATGCACTGAAAACCTAAAAAAAAAAAAGAGAGAGAAAGTATTCATGGAATGAGTAATTTCTTCCATTAACATCAATCTTAATCCAAACTTTATACTATGGCTCGTAACATTTTATGAGTCGTGGCATAATCATGGAAAAGTTACAGACCTCACTACCCTCATTAGCTGAACTCCCTTTCAGTGCCATGCAAAATCAATGGTGAGCTGCTATTATGTGGCAGTAGAACAACATGCATAAAAATTAGGAACAGACTTGTATCACTTGACAGACGTTTGGCAAATTTGTTTTGCTTTTGCTCAGTATTGTAATATGTTATTCTACAGAATTATAAATAGAGTAACCATTCTATGTCAAGGTAATTTCCCCAAACCCGATACTCGTGACTTAGTCCTTCCTCCCCTTTTTGAGCCATTTGCTTGTCTGGGAAAGGACATGGTTCAATCCGAAATCCTCTTTCTGTTGTCTTTCAGGGGGAGACAAGTGTGGGAGGGACTGACCCGATAGAAGATGGAGAAAGAGAGGTGGTATGCAAACAGAAGGTCCTTATCAAGGAGAAGAAAGGAAGCAACAGACGGGAAGCATTTCAAATGAGCGGTACTTGCAAATCAAAGTGCAAAGCAGGAAAGTAGAGATCTTAATTCGCTTGAACAGTGAGCTTGAGTCTTGGGGTTTGCTCAAACTACCAACAGAAACAAACAGGGTGACAGGGAAGTATGGAGAGGCAGCTGTACTGAGTAATTGGAAGACAAATTCAGGCAAAATGTTGCTTTTTTTTCGAACACTAATTACATTGCCTTCTCCTTCATGGACCAAAAAAAAAAAAAAGATCAGTCTGTCTGATTCTGCATATAAGTGCATATTCTCCCATTCATGCTGAAGTCATTTTTTTTTTTTTTTACTCACTTTTAAGGAGCCGCGATTCTCCCATCCTCACGTAACTTGGAAAAATGTGGACAACTATCAAAGTCACACTTAGATTCAGAAAAGAATTTGCATTGTAGATCCGGAAATTATCTCCGGGAATGTGTTAGCAATTTAATAGGAATCGTAATACCGTGCTTATAAGTGAATGCTTAACACTGCAAAGTGAGACTTGACCAGGTTGCCACCCAACACTGCGTGCGTGCTGCATCAAACAACAAAACAAATCTGTGGCTCATTATTACAATTGCTGATCGATGCTTCAATTCCAAGTTCCATCAGCATGCGGAAATGCGTCTCACGAACTCCAAACTAACTCAAACCAACCACTTCTTTTCAATTATTCTATTCAAACAAACGTTAAAATAGTTCAGCACAATAACAACTTCGCCTTAATAAATTTGTATTCTAAGAATATGAAAATTAATACACAGAGGAGACATGACACCCCCAACTTTGGACATATTTAGAAAACCAATTATAATTCCTCATCAAATGGATACACCGATCAACCCTGTTCCTAGAAGGTCGCATTTGAATCAGGTGTGGGACAGTTGGACAACGTGATCATTTGAATCAGATTTGTTGCAGCAGGGGGAGATGGAAAATAGACAGCACAGCGGACCTCGAGGGACAGGATTGAAGACCACGAGGATAAAGCCTGAGTCCAGGTTGCATTTAGAACACTGAAAGTCAAGACCGACAAAGATATCAATGTTTATGTAACACTTTTCTCACTCTACTGCTTCACAAAGTTTTAAGTTAAGTTTTATTATTCATTTTCCAAGACCATTTTCAGCATTTCATTTTCAAACCACACGAGCACGTGATGTCCGAAAGTGAGATTTTAAAACCAGATACTGACTAGCATTGCTCTGCAGGAAAAAAAAAAGGTGATAAAACCTAAAAGATCACATCCGCGTGTCAAATTTCTCTGCAGGCCTCTGAGGGCGGGGGACTGGATGGAATTGGGAAGGACAATTTTTTCGTGTGGTTGAAAATGCTGGAGGAGGTATGAGATCACATCCTGCTGTCATAAACCTTTTGGATGTCTGACACACTCAAACATAGATGGAAATACAGGGGGGGAGTAGAGAGGGGGGGAATAAATGAGCGTCATTTGAGTATTAAGGATGAAAAGGTCATTAGGGTGACACAAAGGGCGTGGTGGGGAGGAGATCTTTGAAGATGTTTTTCCACCAGACCAAGAGCAACACTAGAAATAGTCACCAAGGTGTTGCCGCATTTTACAGCTGTAATACATAACAAGGCCAGTCCAGACTTTTCTCCTTGACTTGTTAGTCATTTCAAAAAGGTTGAGGATCTGCCCGTTATTGACCTCATCAAAGACAGATGATCTTATAGTACAAATTTACTTCACAGGATGTTGACTGCGTGCTTGTTTGCTCAGTTTTAGCTTGGGGAATAGTTTACATCACTATAGTGCATTGTTGCTCACCACAACAGGGAAGAACAAGAGCAGCTCTTTCATCAAACTGCATTTCCTTCTTTCCTACTTTTCTCTAGTAACTTTTTACTGGTACCTGGAGTACACTCACATGGCGCTTTATCGACACCAGGACTATGCCCAATGGTGCTTGCCAGAGGATATTTCATGCATCATACTCGTACTTACGTTCGCTTGAGTATTTTTGGTAAGAAGAGAAAATACTTTCTCCTGAAGCCAAGTTTTCAAAGTGACTCATTATCGTGAAATCTATATTTGACCTAAAGACAGACTCCAGCTCACAAGCAACCTGAGCAAGGACAAGCGGTATATAGAAAGTGGATAAATGGAAAAATGAAACAGCTATCTGTCTTCCTAAAATACCGACATTCCAGCCTACAATAGATCTAGTTGTATTGTGCGAAACAAACGTGGTTGTGTGCATTTGCAAAATGTACTGATGTAACTCATAGGTAAAGAGCATGCAGAAAAACAATCCTCCTTGTATGCACATCGCACTGCACAGAAGAAGTTGGCAGGATTCAAATTGTTCGTGAGTAATAAAACCAATGTCATCATTGCTGATCAATGCGGGTGAAGTCACCTGTCAAAGTTAAATCGAATCAAATTATGTATAATTCTCGTCTCTGCCTTTTGAGCCTGGGGTGCTGTTTCATGTGTTTAAACATCCATTCGAAAGCTAATTTGAGTATAAGACAATTACAACTACATGTTATTTTAGCAAACTACAAATTGAAAATAAAAGCAGGCATGTTGGTTGTCTATTCTGTTCAACTATGTTGAGGATGCCACCGTTTTTACGTTCAACGCAGAATACTGAGCACACTATTATGCGAGCGCATAGCCTTTGGCACATCAACGGTGTCTGAAACAAATATGACTTCATCATGTGTCATCTTGCAAGGGGACAAGTGGGCTGTTGAGGGGCCCGACAAGGTTTGGGCGGTTTGCACAGTTGGCTCCTCATAAATGCCGTGGCTAAATATACAAAGAATTACAACAATCTCAATCCACTCTTGTTACGCTAAAATTTCCTTTTGAGCCTTGTGATTTTAAAATGATAAAATGAAAAAGCTAATTAGAACACTCAGCTAAAACAGGCTTTGGAAGAGCAACCTAATGTAAGAAAGTAAGACAACTTTTTTTTCAAGCTCGTGACAGCCATGTGCAAGTTAGATTAGACAAGTAGTAAAGGTTGTAAACATGACACCAAATGAATTAGAATAAAACAAGTAAGGAGGTCAACAGAAAGGCTTGACGATATGCAGTAGCGGATTATGGAAAATAGTTCCACAGAGTTGGTGCAAAGAATGTAAATGCGCGTTCACTTTTTGATTTACTTTTTGTGCGTGGGGAACGGGAAAAAAAAACAACAAAATCTGTTGAGGTCGTGTTACGAAATGAGGACCGATGAGCTAAACGATGTAGCTGGGAAGGTTCATGTAGTGTTTCACAATTAATCAAGATCTTTTAGTTGAATGCATTTTACGGGAAGCCATTGAACAGATGCAAGAAAGGATGATGTGGAACCTCCTCAAAGGTCGTTGACCAACAGTGGCATTGGTGGAGACTGATGATGAGGTTATTTACCCTCAATTATTTCAGGAAATGTATTTTTCAGAAATGTGATCAAAGTGAACCTGTCACTTTAATTAGGACCAAAGTAGTTGCTTTAGGTTTCAAAAAAGATTCATATTAAACACAATTGAGAATAACATGTTGGTGAGGCCATCAAACAACTGTTAACATTGCCTAATGGGAAAACTTACTGTCTACTTAACAGAAGACGATTACATGTTATGTATGTATGTATATATATATAATATAAATATATATATAATATAAATATAAAAATATGTATATTATATAAATATATATATATATTTTTTTTAAATCATCACAGACTAATAGTAGAGATGGGCATTCCATCCCAGTGACGGAATTGTCCGTCTGTCTAGGGATGGAGGATGAGAATTTTTTTCCAAAAAGAACGGACTGAGCAAGGATGGAAGTGGATTTTCATTCATCCTTTTAGCCATCCCTAACTGTGTCAAGTATTCACGGGACCCCCATTTCACTGACAGAAATGCGGCCAGCCTGTCTTGCGTGCGCAAACACACTACCTCAGACTGAATGTAAAGTATTGCGATCATCAAGTCATAATAAAATTAAAGTTAAGTTAGCCTCGGCCATATCCCGTACATGCAAGAGAAACTTAGTTTTCAATCATCTAGTATGGATGTGCTTCTACATAAAAAAATAAAAAATATCTCAAATAAAAGTGTTGATGTGCATTTTAATATAATGGTTTTGTTCCATTTAATGCAATGGTTTGATTTTCTTTACTGCACGTAAAGGGCGGTGACTTCACTATGACTTACTTCGATTCAAATGCAGTCAGACTCTGAGACATAGCAACATGAGTGTGCATATAGTTGGTTCACAAATAAAAGTTATTGCCGCCTGGCGATGAGTGAAAGCACAATGTTCAAGGAGTAAAATGGTGCAAAGGACTTTGTTAGTCATATGTATATGTACATAAATATTTATCTATAGTGTAAAATGGCTGTAAAATAAGACGAGGGGGAAAAAAAATTCAGCAAATGATGGGGGGCCCAGTTATGGTCTGGCATTAATCTTGGGAGTCATTGAAAATGAGAGGGAAATTATTAGTGACAGGCTTAAGGAATTACATCATGCTTTGGGTCTTTGAGCCTCCCCTGAAAGGAATTATAATGGTAGGAGCAGCGGTGCACACCAGTGATATCTGCATTTGTGAGGTTGGTGCTGTTCCAGTTTTTGAAAAAATTGAAAAACTGGCAACATAGCGGAGCTGGAATTAAAACAGATACGTTTTCAGTGAATTGGTGACCAAAATGAAATCCCGCATTGGGTTGTAACCGCTGCAAATGTACATGGGGCCAGAATCCAAGAAGAGCTGTTATACAATGCAGCATTGTATGCAACTGGTAAAAAAAAAACAAATCACATCAGTTTGTGGTTTTTAAATCAAGGATTTGTTGGACATTTCAAGGGTACCTGTGCTTCGTAATTCCCACAGTGGAAATAAGGCCATTGTATTAAATAACTTCCAGGAAACTGATGGCAAGATTCACAAGCATCTGCCAAACAAGCTGTTTTCACCATTGTACAGCTTCATAAAGGAGAAAGAAAAACACATGTATGATAATAGTACTTTTCCGTTCGGGTTAAATTGCAGATAATCAGCAATAATAAAAGCATTGTATTGTAAATGGGCTAGGCAGCTATTGAATGGCTAACCATTTTGTGTCTCGTCACCAAAAAAAAAAAAAATCTCTCCATTTGGCTCCATATCCTCTGAATGTTGGTTTACATATTAGAATGCATGAGGTGACAGATGTGTTTAGTTACTGATTTACTGATAATCGCCGGTGTCATCTTTACTACAACAGCTTGCCAAATCCACATTCATCTTGGCTTATTCGCTTTTTAGCTGTATCACAAGCTTTTTCCTTTCATGGATTCCTGGTCCAAATAATTGTCTTGATGCGCCCAATTCCTCATATTCAAATTTTCCGAAAATCCCAAATTTTAGGGGGACATAGTTTAGATGCTTCATCTGAAACATATAATAAGACATCTTTGGGCCCAGCTTTGCATGTGCTGTGGTCAGTCTCTTTCCCCTCTAAGATGGCCATTGTTGTGGGGGCTGATAAATATTTACTCTTCCCAGCTTGGCAGGGAAATGAGTGTGAGGGGGGAAAAAGGGACCTATTGTGACAAAAGGGGTCAGAGACGCTGACGAGCCAGCAGGGTCTTTCCTTCCCCACCGGCATTGAAAAGTCCAATACACAACCAGCTCAATACAGGGATATACAGTATAACCCAATGGCAGTAACGGCTTAAATTGGGGAAAAAAGGGATGGAGTGTGGTGAGAGAGCGTAATGAAAACATAGACCAGAAAACATCAAAAAGAAAAGGCTGGGGGTGAGCAAACCTTAGTGAAAGGAGAAAAGAGATGGGTCCATTTTGAGAGTTGTTTGTATGGCAGACCACCAGCGGAAATCATTAGACAAAAGCTCAAATGGACTCACAAAACTAGACAATACAGCCTAAAATAAAAAAAAAAAAAGGCAAGACAATGAGATCATTCCTCATGCCAGCAGATAAACCACACCATAAGCTCAATATACAGTTTCTAAAGAGCATCATAAAGACAGTAGTAGTCACACGAGCAGATTTGAACCAAACTAACTGAAACAGCTATCTAGCTAAAAAAAAAAAAAAAAGAGCCACCAATGTCAAGATGAGCACGGATATTTGGAATTAGAATTAGAAATCCCTTTATTCTCATTGTACTCAAGTGTGCAACGAGATTAGAGGGCTCCCCTCTCCAGTGCAATACAACAATAATACAGACAAATATATAAATTAGATAAATAAATAAGAGAGTGCAATGGAATTTAGTACTGAATAGGGTATATAAAAACACATCACGATGCTGTTCTGCAAGGTAAAGTGGTCTCGTGTGTGTGTGTGAGAGTTTAGAATAGAGATGGCTCTCGGGAAGAAACTGTTTCTCAGTCTATTTGTCCTCGATTTGATGCATCTGTAGCGCTTTCCAGAGGGCATCAGGTCGAACAGGTGGGAGTTTGGGTGGGTATTGTCTTTGACGATGTTGAGAGCCCTGCTGAGGCACCGGGCGGTGTAGATGTCCGACAGTGAGGGGAGAGGGCAGCCAATAATCCTTTGCGCTGTTTTGACTGTCCTCTGGAGCCTCACTCTGTCCGCCTCAGTGCAGCCGCTGTACCAGGTGGAGACACATTAGAAGAAGATCCTACCTATTCCTATTTCCTTTTTCCCCCTGACGCTCGTCACCTCCTCATCGTCCTGAAAATGAAAAAGGGCTTCCTTTTGCAACATCAAAGATGCAGCTCGTCAAGGTACAAGCTACTAAACCAGCAGCAATAGTTTCAGTGTTTACTTCCTGGTAGTAGACTATGCCAGCACAAGTTATAGCTCGATTATCGGCCCGGGCCGAAGCTGTCTTGTCTTGAGGCTAAATTTAGTCGCGCCCCCATTGTCACATTGCAGGGGTGATTTGCTACTTGAGCAACATGGCTCTGAAGATAAGCAAAGTTGATGATAATGCTGATGAGAAAATTGGGGATAAAAGTAAGAAGTGAGTGAGTACCAGTGTATGTGTGAAAGCCACATGTCATGAAAAGATAAACTCAACTATATTTATAGAGCACTTTAAAACACCACCGCTCCATACAAGGTGCAAAAATTGATGACAAAGAACTGCAAGTGAAAGAAAAATTTTGCACAAAAAAACGTCACATTTTCTGCTTTTCTGTTGAGAGAACACCCACAAAAACCAGTGGAAACGAGACAAAGCCATGTTGATGAGATGTTTTTTTCTACCTAGTCTACCGGCATTGAGGATGCACTTCTCAGTTTTTGAATTTTAAAACGATGCGTGATAAAAGATAAAAATCTTAGGTATAGTGGATTTATAGACAACTATTTGCCAAAGGCATTTAAATTAAGTCAAGTTTTGAACTTTTGAATTTTAAAAAAACATTATGGCGCTAATTCCTACAAATTAATATCGGCTTCTAATATTGGTTATCAGCTTCCGTGACAAATAATAATCGGTATTGGTATTGGCTCTGAAAAAAGCATACAGGTCTATTGCTAGTCAGCACTTCCTAATATGGGCACGTTGGCACCAGGGCGGAGTTGTCTTGGTGAGCTACCTTAGTCCCAGTGGACTTGAATGAATATTTTAAAAAAGCCTTTAACTGCATCTTTATCTTGTATCATGAAGTAATGTTTAAAACCTCCCCAACTATCACATCAAGAAACAGCACATCATCAACAGATAAACTTAAAAGAAGACTTGATCATAAAGCCATCGCAGCTGAAAGGATTAATGAAGCAAACACGTGATTGTCAACATTGCCAGAGGCATTTTCTGACAGACACAGTTGTTTAAACATCCCAAACCATTCATTTAAGCAAATAAAGCCAAGTGGAGAACCTGAGGCCTTAAAAGACGATCCTATAGTCATTTACAGGTCCGCATGATCAAAGTTAAAAAGGTAGTGTTTTGTGTGATGATATGGCAGCCGGCCGGGCTCACCGCAGTTGTACAGTCAGCCTCATAGTGATCAAGGGTTCCCACGCATGAGACAGTCAACACAGCTGCTTAACAGAAAGCTGGCGGGATCAGTCACTGGATAATACAGACTGTTTGAGTCAACAAGCTTAAAGACAAACAGATTCATAAAAGTTTGTACGGTAGTTGTCGACCACGTTTATTACTAGCTTTAGAATGATCTATCAATCATAACTTTGTCTGGGACCTCCTAATCCTAAAATGAGAAATCAAGGAATCCAGTATTAAGCAGTGTCACTTCTATTAACCGGTGGGGACCAGGTGAGCATACTGACAAAGCAAAGTGTTCTTTGCCGTACTAATAAACTGAACATATGCCGATCACATACTTTTCCACGGAAGCTAATCATGAGCTAGTTCCTACTGTCATCAGGCCAAGAAAATATGTCAATGTTTAAAGACAGTCACACCACTCTTTGTCGCTCCAGTTTCAAACTTAATTAGCGCATATGTGTGCAAATTATGCCTGAAAAAAACCCAGGAAATCTCTCATACATGCACAGTTTTCTGTCATAAAGATTACAAGAAAGGAATTGCAAAGGAATCAGAAGGGAGTACAGACTGGTGCATAATTTAAACAAGAGAGATTTTGCTGTTGAGGGTCAGAACAACGAGTCATTGACATAGATTTAGTGAGAGCGAGAGAAAAATGCGGTTTGTATGAGAGGCAGAAGTCAAGTGGCTGTTTATTCTGCCTTTAGATGTATGCCTCAATAAAGAGTCAAAGGTAAAATTTGAATTCTTCGAGAATTAGAATCCATAAAAATTGTTCCGTGAGGGCACTGTATTGTATTGCTCAGTGACCCACAGCTGTATCAAAGTGAAAACCAAACATCCTCAACTTTTCCTCAGGTCTTGTCTGGACAGGACAGGGTAAAAGGTTTTTGTTTGAATGGATTGATTGAATCTTATATCAAGAGTGTTTTAATCCACTGGTTTATATATACAGACTATTATTTTGCAAAGTCTGGCTTGTGGAAAATCCAGGTGCTGTTTTGTCACTTCAAACACGCAAAGTTTTTTGTTCGTTTTTTTTTTACAAAAATGGCTTCCTCTGTGGTGTCCTCACAAGACATCCTAACATCAGCAAGTGTAAAAATGGGAGCAAATTAAATACTCAGGCAAATGTAAAAGCCGATGTACTAAGTAACAAGACTTCATCTGCTAAAGCATTGAAAACGTCAATTCAGCAGTGGAATTTTGGACTCTTGAACATGACCAATTTCGGCACTTGAGTGGCCTAATTTCTCAACGGTATAGAATAGAAATCCCTTTATTGTCATTGTACTCAAGTGTGCAACGAGATTAGATATGCCTTAATAAAACCCAAAAAAAATCTGGGGTTGCACAGGTGCGGAGGTTCACTTGGTTCAACGCCAACACAAATTACGCCCATCGTGGCCTGAACCAATCGGAGACAGTGAAAGGTGCGGATTGGCCGTGCACTGTTTATCTTGGGAGAGGTTTACATCCCAAAAGAATGATACCATCTCCGGTACTGGGCACGCCTCCAACTCGGCGCATAAATAATTGTTGTTTTCCACACTAACCCATATTGGTCCCTCCTAACCAAGCCTCGTTGCCTGAACTGATGAAGCCTGAGAAGCGAAACGTCAACAAGACCAACAGAGCAGTCGAGTTGCAATCGATTCAATCGATTCATTCAAGATATGACCTGAATGAATGAGAATATAAACGAAGGAAACCATAACATGATTTATGGTATACAAGCTGAGAGTTTAAAGACTTACCTGTGGGATGATATGGGACCATACTTTGCATCTATTCATGTGTTAAGAAGTCCAGACTCCTGACAGAAACTGAAGAATAGTGAAAAAAAAAAAACAATTTGTAGCAGTCTCAAAATTGAAACAAAACTTTGCATAAAGACAATGTGAAACACAAATATGCCTTTAAGTGCCTTAGTAGGTGGAAAGGTGCTATAAAAGTGAAAGATCATTTACCATTTCTTGTTATTTTTGTTGTTAGTTAGTAGTTACCAAGGGATTCATCAAGGAAACAGATTGTTCCTTCAATATGTTCTCAGACCCAGTCATACCAAATAAAAAAAACTCTAGTGCAAGCAAAAGTATCACCTATCATCAAAGCCAATTTTGCCTGAACTCGATTACTCGGTTAAATCAAACTACTAAAATCTATTCTTCATTTGTTGCTCCAAAGCAGCCCCAGCTCAGTGGCATGACACCAATTAATATATGTGAGAAACCAACATTGCAAGCAAGTTTTTTCAGACAGACCGACATTATGAATTTTTAACACAAATGGACAAAAAGGACACATGGAAATTACATGTGCGAACAAAGTCATAGCAGCCAGAAAAAAAAACTAAAATAAAAAGCAAGCACCACACTACTAAGCACCAAGCAGAGGCCACACCAGATGCCCCAGTGAGTTATTACATCAGGGGAGGAATATTGCACAACCCAACATGTTTTTAAGACTTTCAATAGCTCTTTTATCTTCAATACAAGGAAGATGAGTGGGGTTTAATGCTGATGCTTGATGTGAAGAGATGACAGGATTTGACACGACAGAATAGCATAACAAGACTTGAACAGTACACAAGGCTGAACAATCCTAATTTGCAATTTTGCATCAGTTAAAGGTGCAACAATTCATCAATGAATGGACGGCTATTATTTAAGCGATTGTCGAGGCATTGCTTAATTTCATGTCCCATTTTTTCGATTTCAGCCTATCAACAGGAAACATTTTGTGCTTTGTGTAGTCCTCCAGGAAAGCAGACTGATTATCAACGTATTAAATCAAATTAAGATATTTACAATCATGCTTTATTTTGGAAAACAATTTTGAACATTTGTGTCCATTCTCAGAATCATCAACAATTTATGGAAAACAAAATCATTTAATGTGATGATAATCATTATTTGCAGCCGTAGTAATGGATAACCTGAAATGCATGTACTGTAGTTCAACCTAAAGCCCTGGAATGTATAACATACTAGTAGCCCTTTGTATAAATCCAGGAAGTAGCTCCCAGTTTCAAATAGGTTAGTCAGTATAAAAATCAATCAAATAATCGAATCGGCATCAAATTGCTTAACTTCAAAACCACCCCCCTTGCATTTTGTCACCAAGGGTGCACCCACATTGGGACGGCACCCCTGCGCTTCCATGTCACCCTCGTCTGAAACTTGCACTGACCTCATTCAGCCAGTAATAGTGTACATCATATTACTTCAATTTTCATGATTCAGTGGATTGTTTTAGTCATTTGGAAATCATTTCTCTGTCAACTTCATATAAATGGGGCCAATTTTCAGAGGGTTTTGGCTATAAATGTGTTATTACCAAACCACCATTTTCACTTTGTACTCTTGCTTACCCTCTTAAAGGCGCAATATAGTTTGGGAATCCCTAATGGAGCCGGCAATATTCTGAGCTGGATTCAATTATAATTCAAAATGCTTTGAATACATATATAAATAAATATATAAATACATAATATTCATTCCTGAAATAAAAAAATAGCTTTTTTAATAAAAAAATTCAGACATGGTTTGTTCTTATTAATAACAAAAATACATACAAAACTCCTTCACAGAACCCCCTCAAAAACATAAAACCTTTAAAACCATTGTGGAGAGCCAGGGTTTAATTTGTTGGATCGACTTAGTTTCAGTGAAAGGAATGATCACAAACTGCATTCAATAGTTTAACAATACAAGGCTTCAGTGAAAATGAGACTACTTGACAAATTCCTCCCTTTCCGCAATTCGCATTGAGCTTCTGAAGACACAAACAATTTGTTGATTCAGTGGTGGAATTCTGTCCCTTAAGCCGTTATTTGCTCAAGCAGTAATGACACAAGGAGAGGAATTTGAGAAATGTCTGAGGATAGCAGACTCATTTCCTTCAGACAGACAAGATGGCAATGAAGTCTCCTGAAGCTCCAATTACAGGTCAACAAACTGCAGTGTAGTGCAAGCAAAAATTACAACACTTGTAAAAATAGAGGTTACTGATTTTGCCTGAGATGCCAAAATAATATGATAAAACCGCCAATAATTTCCATCATTATCATCAGTACTAATCAATCTCAAACAGTTAAAACACAAAGGGAAATAAAATCGTCTTCTGTACAAAACAAGGAAATATAAGAAGGTGACATAAGAAAAGTCTGCCATCAGGACTTCAAAGGCCTTTTGTCAGATTAAGTGCCAACAGAAGTGCAGTATCTGATAACGCAGGGGAAAAAAATGAGCTAGCAGTACCACTTAAATGAAAAGCCTCTATCGATGTGATTCCCTGAAACTTGAGCAGCCCTGAAAAACGAAAGCAGCATTATATCAAATTCGATACACTTACTCCAGCGATCGGCGTCAAATTGTATACCTTCGTAGCCACCTCATGACCCGGCCTTTCGGGACCAAAAATGCGCTCACATAGCGTCCTCCCATGTACTCGGTCGGCCACAAGAGAAAAAAGAGGGGAAAAAAAAAAAAAAAAAACGGCGGTTAGTGATCTTTACAGGCCAAGGATGCATGGAACAAGTATCTACCTGCTCTGCTTTCTGCTTCCCTAATTTCAGCTGTTTGATTTCTTTCCAGACATGAGGTCTGCTTCTGAATGTCAAATCTCCAAAAGAATAGCACAATATTTAAAAGCAACTTGATAGCTGAATCAAGATTTCCTTTTATGGAAGTGTTAAAGCACGGATAGAGGCCGAGAGCTAAAGAAAATGGACAGAGATACTTTAAATTTAAGATCCACGGGACTGTAGTCAACCTCCCTGGATGTGACAGCAGGAAGAAAATTTATTTAAAATTGAACAGCCTGATAATACGTACAACAGATTAGCCCAGAACAACCTCCAAGGTCAAGATACATCAGTGTCAGATCCCACCATCCCTCATTTAAGCCAAGTGGATGACCAAGGAGGACACCACTGTTGAAAAAAAATCATAAAAGAAGCGACACTGGAATTTGCCAAACTTCTGGGAGAATGTCAGAGGACACAAAATTGGAATCTTTTGGCAAAGGCACATCAGCTCTATCTCCACCGACACAAAAACGAAGCATCTCCAAAAAAAGAACACTATCCCTACTGTGCAACATGAAGGAGCCTCTATTACTATACGTTCTGGGGCTGCTTTGCTACATCTGGCACAGAATCTGTGAATGATGAATCTGTGCATGGTACAATGAAAACTCAAGACTATCAAGGTATTGTAGAGAAATGTTCTGCTCATTCTCAGAAGGCTCAGTCTCAGTCGGAGGTCATTGGTCTTGCAAAATATTAAATCACCCAAAACGCACAGCGAAAAACACTCAAGAATGGCCAAGACAAAAATATTGGACTATTCTGAAGTGGCCTTTTATGAGCCCTGATCTAAATCCTATTTAGCATCCGTGGAAGGAGTTGAAAGATGCCATAGGGAAAGAGCAACCGTCAAACCTGAGACAACTGGAGCAGTTTGCGCACAAAGAGTGGGCCAAAATTTCTGCTGAGTTACAGAAATGGTTTGATTGAAATGATTGACTCAAAAGATTGTGCAACAAAATATTAAGTGTACTATCATTTTTGTCCTGGTCTGTTAGCATAAGTTAGGTTTTTAAAATAATCCTGCTGGACCACAATTTAAAGCAATGCCCGATTACCTTCGGTAAATTTTCATTACATTTTTATTTATTATTTTTGTCAGTTATTTTTGTGAACAATGCAGGTTTTTCATTCATTAGAAGAACAAGTTTGTATTTCATAGCTGTAAATCAACATTTTGTATGCATGTTGTATCTATATCGTGACAAAAAAAAAATCCAATGCCACGTCTGGGGCTCCTATTTTCTGATGCCTTTTTTCTTTTCAATAAAACACGGTCATCGGTGGAAGTTCATTCAGACTCATAGGTCGGAACGTAGCATTTTAAAAGCCGAGAACAGTAGGAATGGAATAGCCCTTTTCTCATATATAATGAAAAATGTGCAGCAGAGCAAAACAAGACGAGTACAACGGTGACCTTGCGGCTATTCTTGTGTGCCTGAGTTCAGTCACTATTTGTGTTCCCAAGAGAGTGGAGACAAAGCACTTCCAGGTTACCTCCAGCTCTTCCTTCTCATTACCAAAGGTCATCAAGCTATACACAATAACGACCTCTCATGCCAAAGGTCACTTGAGGAAGAGAAAGACGCGTGAGGGGTGGGGTGCGTGATTTTTTTTTTTTTGTCTGACTTCTAACTTTCACTAATTCTAAATCAGAAATGCAGACTGTTGCATTTCAGATTCATCTTAGCCAAACTTTAAGCCCAAAACTTCTGATGTAAGTTTGACCGTTGCTCATCTTGTAACCAATTTGGGTGTTTGGTATTAGTCACCGCCAGGGTGAATTCCTGCCGATGGTACTGCTCTTAGATCACAGCAAGCTCATTAGCGCTTGCCTGCTGTTGCACTCACTCAAACCAGACACGATTGGGTCAAAATGAAAAGTTGACCAATACATTTCCTTGGATAGGTATTCAATCCAGCAACCAGCTTTTATACGTGATATTAAATGAGACCATTAAGTGACAACATCAAGGAGTCATTATAAAGCCAAACACAAATCTACACACCACTGACTTCTTCCTCATTCCATCCATTCTGACCCTTTCTTTTCCATGTTGTCATGTGAAAATTCTAACTTACCGGACAAGTTGCAAACTTGAACATAATGAGGAGCATGCTGAAATGTGATTGAATGCGTCAGCAGGTCGTAAAGCGTCCCTTTATGATCAGAGTTATTTGGGGAGCTTTACAAGAAGGGCTTTCCAGACCGGGTCGTAACTGTCTGTTCACACATGTAAACGGGTTCTTTGAGAAACTGGAATTCTGACCTTAACCCAAAAATTGACGACATGAAAACGTAGTCACTATCTCAGCTCTGAACATGTGTCCATACCATCGAAGCTTGTTCTCTCAAACTTTTTCTCCAAAGCGTCTAACCTTCACTGGATCGTTCATTTTTGTAACAACTGCAGCATGGTGCCGGCTAAGAGTTTTCCTTCTGTGAATACTTATCTTATTTAGCTACAGTGGCAAGGGCAAAAATAAATACAAACCCGAAGTGGATGTTTTTGTGACCCTATTGTAACCGAAACATCATTTTGCAGAGTATTTTAGGAAGATTTTATTGGGGACCTTGACATGTCTATACACTCCCCCGTAAAAGTATTGGAACAATGTGGCCAGTTCTTTCACTGTGGAATGAAAGAACTTTGGAATCAAAAGATAAATTAGACCAGATCAACATGTCAGCTTTAATCTTCGGCTACTTACATTTGGATCAGGTACAGAACTCAAGAAGAGCTATTTCTGCATAAACCCACCATTGTTTTTACTCTTACAAATTTGACTGCCTTGCTGTGTTGTGAAAGGCTTGAATAAAACATTCACATAATTTTAGTCCATACAAAAAGTATGAGAGGGGAAGAAAGGAAAAGATTAAGCGAAGCTCAATTGTACTTTAAGTCCAGGCCTGCTATGTACATCTTGCCCCTGCCAAATGCAATTATGCAGTGCAGACCACAGAAACCATATAATGGGAATTGTGGATCTGCCAACACCACAGCGAATGCAATTAGTAAATAGACTTGAAGGCACAAAGCAGGAAGCTATGCAACTGCCAAGCAAGGACACAAGCCATGATCAGAGTTCCAATGAGCAATTCTGAGGGTTGCTGTGCCCATACAGCGGCTGTACAGCCAAACTAAAAGGAACATTACTGATTGACTGTAATCAGTGAACTTTGAAGTAAAGTTCTGCTTATGGGAACCTATTAAATCATTCAAGAGCAAGCCGGGGCAAACTACGGCCCGAGGGGTTACATGCGGCCCGTTAAATGTTTTAATCCGGCCCACAGAATTTAAAAAAAAATTAAATGAATAAACCTTGTTAATGTTTTATTTTCTAAATACTGTGGTGTGTCAGACAGATATTTTTGTTGGAATGCTTTTGTTCATTTTTATTTAAAATCAAATGTATTGTTTTTCTCCGATGAGGTGAGGTTACCAAAACACTCCATCCGGCCCCTCTGTCAAATTTTAGAACTCATTTTGGCCCGCCAATCAAAAAGTTTGCCCACCCCTTTTCTAGAGCCAACTATTAAGAATGCATCCCAAATATAATATATAAGCCAAATGTTGCGAGCAAATGTCAACCAGATAAGCGTGTTTGCATTTAATGTACATGTATGTATAATATACTAAATGTATTGTGTGTGTTTGAACACAGAAAACGTAAATCCTACGACTAAGTGTGACGGCTGGCACGGTCAAGTGCATTTTAGAAATTACTAAGCAGTGTGGCGCAATTAGTTGTTAAATATTGAGGGATTTGGCTCTGTCTTAACCATCAGCTTAGGGGGGCTTAAAAGTGCACAAAGTGAGACTATTCTGCCACGGGTATGATTGTGGAATGCTTTATCTTTTTTTTTTTGTGATTCATTCATTAGGGAAGCAGAAAATAAAAAAGGTAAGATAATAAGGAAATACAGGCACGCTTGAATGCACACTGCTGTCTCACATCTCTTCATACACAAACAGTTGGAAGTGTCGCTTTTCGAGGCAATTTTTTTTAGATAAACTTTTGGTTGCCTAGCGAACACATCACACGCACGAGGGCCGCTTGATGAGCCGGACTAAAATCCACTTACATCCTTGCTGAATCCAACGCTTTTTTTTTTTTTAATTTGTCAAAGAATTTTTTTTTCATGAATTCCATTTTATATTTGAAGGGCTATGGTAAATGCTAACGTTACAAAGCTTAGGTCTCTCATCAGTGTGGCCTTGTTTCTAGGAGGTGTTACGATTGGTTGAGTTCACCCACGTTGGCTTTGTGCTCCTCATGACAGAAACCACGCCTAATAAAACTCTCTTTTTTGGTCGCCACACTTAAGATGAGAGAAATCGCTAGTGTCTGGTATTTCGGAAAATGGTTCCATGGCTACTCCTGCTTTCGGTGATTCACCCTCGAGAGCAGACATCAATCAAGCCTTGCCGTATCACCACGGGAACCGCAGCTGCCACTGCTTGTATATTCGATATACCACAAAAGAACAGGCGTTGTGTGGTAGTGCCACCACCCTGCTGTCAATAAACTTGTCAGACTGTATCATTATAAACTATGGCTGACTTTTAAATGTATGAAGGATGGAGCGAGCTTTCCTGAGGAACTGAAAGAGGCACAGTGGAAAAAAAGCAAATTAATGCGCTTCAGGTGGACCCATGACAGATCAGAATCATTGGAATGTCTTTGAAAACTGACCTTTTACATCCCCACTGTCTCTTCTGGCGATTTATTCATGTTGAGTTTGTTCAAATATCAACCACAGACATTTCGGTTTTAATGTTTTTGTCAGGGATGGATCTTATTCCAAACTATGAGTTTGCCTTTGAACTAAATAATCCTTACGTTACACAATGTCTCTCTTTTTGGACATGGCAGCGGTTAGCCCTTACAGTACGGATTTAACTGAATATGAACATTAAAATTAGAGATAGAACAATATGCTTTATTCAGGGCCGATACCGATACCGATTATTAGTAGTCATGGAGGCCGATAAACGATATTTTGAAGCCGATATTCATTTGTTGAAAAGAAGGGGTAAAATGGTATAAAAATTTGGAAACTAAAAACTCCAAAACTTGACATAGTTTGAATGCCTTAAAGCACATGTTTATTAAGCAACTTCAGTGATTTACATCATGTTAAGGCTTTTGTTTTAAACCTTAGAAAATAGACAACTTAGTTTTAAAAGCTCCCCGGCTCAGCTGAATGTCTTATAGTTCAATGAAAACAAACATTCTCTTTAGGAAGTTTCCTATGGTAAATAGTTTTCTATTTATTGTGAGTTGTAGTAGACTGATATTTATAAAAATTTCATCAACATATGAAGATAAAGTTGTCCTTTAATAGTCCCACAATGGGGAAATTTGCAAAATATGGCAAACTGTAATGCCTGATGCCTCTTGCGTGTGACTCGAGGTAAAAAAAAAAAGCAAACAGGCAGCTTACTGCTTGGTCGCAAACCACTGCACAAGGAACCAATCAGATGGTGCTGTGGGCGGGCTGATCTGCTTCTGCAGGCAGGGCCACCAGCACAGCGGAGAAAGAGAGTAAAAAAAACTAAACCAGTTTATAATTTATCGGCCTTGAAAAAAAGGTAGATGCCAAAAATCGGCAAAATGCCAAATCTATCACTAATTAAAATAAGTAGTTCTACTACTCCATCAAAGCCTGGTCTTATAACAGCCTGATTAAAAGAGTGTGTTGTAACCCTTTATAGGGTACACGTTAGCCCTTCCAACGCCTTGACTTGCCTCACCTCATCAGCTGTGATTTACGCTTGCGAGGGCGAACGAGAGTGTAAGTGAGCAGGTTGATTCACTAGATCTTTCCTTGCTTGTTTAGCTCTTCAGATAAATCCCCAAAGACATGGCCTGTTCCCCCCGCAGAGCGCAGCCTCATTAGGATGTGTTGTACAAACACAGGAATGTTGACTGGCTGAGGGTCCAATAAGGGCCTTTCCTCCCAGCGACACATGTTTCTTGCTGTGGACTGACCCTGGAGTTCTGCACCTTGTCAAATTGCATTTGGCTCATTTGCGGCCAAACTTAAACGTTCTGCACTCCTGAACCAAACTAAATGTACCCTAACTGAGGGGTAACAAAATGCGCCGCCTGTATTACCAAATCAGTTTTAGACACTATTATGATGGACATGCACTTAGAAAAAAATTCTTTAGAGGTTAGTCAAGGCTATTAAGCGAAACTAAAATATTGAAATCAGAGTCCTGGATAGACTTCATAACTGCTGAAAATAAAATGTTTATCTCAGACATATCCCATGCCATATCCCTAATAGCATCGGGAGAATAAAGATCAGATTCAATATTTTCTTCTTAGTGGCTGAAGCCAACCAACCTGTCAGCACCAAAACAGTCATACAGTGTAAAAGTTTCAAATATCAACATTGTGAGACGGAAATTAGGTACGCTGGTGCCACGGGGCCCGCGCTTCTGTTTTTTTTACATCAACATCAAAGAATTGCAGCACGATGCAGTTTGAATTATAGACAGCAGCTGGGAGGATCGGTTTAGCCTTTGCACAATTATGAACAGGATAAGGCAAAAGTACTGCTAATGGCGCATAGAAAAAAATACAACAATAACAGCAGTGGAAGTCACATCTCTAAAATAAGATTAAGTCCAACAATTTACTGCACTGTGCATTTTTTTTGTCTTCTGTATAGATACTGTAGCAGTAATAGGCGTTTTCCCCAATGTAAAATAAAATAGAATTGAAATTATAATGGTAAAAAGGACACTTTTGATTTTTTAATCATTGCTCAATGTTGATCACCAGACAGAAAATGCTACTAACTACAGTGGACAAAAAAAACTGCAAGGAGTGACACTATTTGGTTACAACACTGCCCCCAAGTGGTGGTCTTGTCAAATACTGTTAGCGTCTCACCAAATGCATCCCTTTAAAAAAAAATCATCACATTTACACACAGTCGTGTACGTGTGACACTCTTTAAGGGACAAATATTTTGGAAATACTTACAGCGAGCAGTCAGGATGAACTTTCGTCTCGGTCTCCTTTCTTTCTTGACTGTAACACAAATGGAGACTGTAGTAGGTTCCAAAAGCTGCAATAAAAAGAAAAAAAACTGTTAAATAAATGAACGGTTTGTTACCTTACATACTATAGAGAGGAGCTAACTTTTTTTCTTCAGGAATTATTTATACTACCATAACTTTAAACGGGAAAAAACTACATTCAGAGTTGGAATTCAATTTCACTAAATTTAAATAATTACAAGTCATTAACAGTGTATCAATAAAGTGACTGTCATATTTAATTTGAGGAATTTTGAATATAAACTAACAAGCAAGTCAACACTAATGCAGTGTTTTCAAAGCTCAACATTATCCCCAAGTCCATTCACACTGAGCTTTGCATTTTCCAATTACGTTTCTTAATAGTTATTAGAGGTTCAGAAGGTGCTGGTCATGTTCATATGATGTTGAGAATAATACGAAGAAGATTAGTGTGCTAATGGTTGTGAGAAAAACAATTTAACAACACAACATGGATTTGAGTGGTCAATCAAGCCACCAGCCGTTCGATAAGACAAAAAAAAAAAACTACTGTGATTTTTCCCTCACAATGTTGGTTAACACTTAACAAGGTTGTAATCTTGGTGAAGGATTTCCTGTGATAAGTTTGCAAGTTCTCCACGTGCTTGCGTGGGTGCTCCAGCTTCTTTCTACATTCCAAAGACATGCCGGTAAAGGTCAGTGAAAACGCTAAATTATCCAGTCTGGGGCCTTGCCTGCCTCCATTTATGTAATATAACGAAGTACAAAAACTATCTTTACATTTTACTAGGTCTGTCAGTCGATTAAAATGTTTTGATTATAATTACTAAACAGTTTCTCACCATTTCAGTTTTCTTTTTTTAATGTATTTATTTATTTTTAACTTGGCTAAAATGATGCCTAGTGATGCACTGTTGCTCGGGCTCGAGTTGCCTCAAAATGATAAAATTAAAGGCAATTATCTCTTACCTTTATCCATTTATAAAACACATAAAAGAAAACAAAAACAAAATAAATAAATAAAATACCGGTACCATTTAATACTTGTGGGTGTGCACACAGTTATTAGGAAACATGTACTAATGTGTACATTGCAATGCAGTGTAAAGAACAATGCTGTTTATAGCCATGCTAGAATATTTAAACACACCTGAGATAGGTGTCAGTAATTTAAATTAGAGTACTCCTGGGAAAAACAGCTTGGATGTGACTAATGAGAACATAAATGTGTCCGTTTTTTATATTTTATTGTAAGGAAGTGATAATAAAATCAATCGCAATTTTAACGATTCACTTATTTAAAAATACTTTTTCTTTTATTTAAAGCTTCGAAGGAGGATGGAACACTGCCAGGATTTACATAAACAGTTAAATTGAAAGACGTGGTGGAAATTCATACATAGTTACCATTATCAATGTGCAACAAGAGCATGGCCTCTATTATGAATAAAATGACAATTTCTCAATGGAAGTGAATGCCAAGTACACAAAACACGTATGAAATGCTATGGGACGATATAACTCTGGTAAAAAAAATGCAGCACCTCATATTTATTACTGCAGTTGTAGAATATATACAAGCAATCCTAATATCTTATTTAACGTTCTGGCAACTTATTAAAGAATGTATCAGCCACACAATCGCAGATGTTGACAAAATCAAAAAAAATAAATAAATAAATAAACAACAAATGCCAAAAACAAACTTCTGCAAATGCAACATTTCTTTGACAATACTGTCGTCTATCCAGACATGACAGTGGGTGCACAGATGAGGTCCCGATTTCAATCTTTGGCCTTGCATTTAAATCACAGTAGGTTCCAATGCTGCGGCTTAAACGCTGGTTCTTCGTGCAAACCGCGACCACTTCATTCGTCATTAATTGTTCCGAAACAGTCACAAAATGTTTCGGTCATTGTGCTAGCTAATGTGTAACGTTAGCTCAGTAGAGCGGACATCTCTGAGCAAACAGCTGGCGGAACAATCGGGTATGTGTACTTTCACAGCCAATGGGGTCTAACTTACACTCTTCAAGTCAAATCACGCTGAGATCATGAGGGAACTCTACCTCGTCTTCCAGAAAAGTTGTTGCCGGATGGAAGCACTGAGATACTGGATTTTAGTGATGGGACGAGTGTGTCAGCGCTGTGTCGCGTGCACAAGCGAGAAACACTGTATTGGTGCGTGTATCGCTTTAAGAAAACAAAAATCATGTGAACAATACAGGAAGTGGGTCTTTTCATTTGCGTCGACAGAGGCTCAATCCCAATATCCGCGCTATAACCTAAATTATCAATGAAGTGCAAATTTAGTTCAAGAATATGTCGTGTTCGAGGACGCAATTTACAAAATTGCGAAAATTAAAGACTACCGAGGTGTTACGTCATCGATATGCGCCATAATCGTAGAATCGAGTGTAGTTTTTGCAATTTCGCTGGTTACTATCATATTAATTATTACGTGATAGTATTGGAAAAATAACCAGAAAACATACACATACCTTTATGAACGTGAACTTGATTATTTATGCACACCATCTTCATCTGTTCCCTACAAACGGGTGTTTTCCAAGGCGGGGAAATACTGTAGTTCCTCATTACAAATGCATGAATGAATAATTCTTTAATTTGTTATTTGATCTGATTGGACACTTAGGTTAACACAACCGCAAAATATTATCTTTGAATATTATTACAGGCAAATTTGCTATATTTTGCATGCCAACTCATTTGAGCATTTGCACTCTCATAAACAACTTCACTGAGCAAACAAATGGAGCAAAATAATTTATAAAAAGACGAGATAACATTTTAAGCAAAACTCTAACAACTGACTATGGATTTAATATTTGAAAGGCTAATGTTGGGTTTGCATCATGTGCGTTTTTTCCATTTGATTTTCGTTTCGTTTACCTGCAATGATTTTAGATCTACAGCAGAGGGAACTATTGAGTGTCCGACGCAGTGTGGACATCCTTTGTTTCACCTATCAATCCACACCTTGAAATACCATAAACTTCCAAGCTGCGGATAATTTTTTTGCACCATAGAAAATGCCCCTTTAAACGCACTCCCTGCCATATTGAATGAGGCAAAGGGCCTCATTCGTTTATTATTTTGTAACATTCAAATCCAGGCCTCGTGGCATTCTTTTTCACATAACTTTCATCCATTAGAACATAATTTTTCTCCAAACAAAAAAAAGTCTTTACTATTTGGCCAAATTTCCTTGAATTAACTACTACTCTGACTATTACATGCTTGGTAAACTGAGGGCTGAGAAAGCAATAGCTGTGAGTCTGTGAAGACTGACATTATAAATGTTGAGTCATTCCAGAATTGAAGGAATATTTACTTGCAAAATTAATATAATATAATATTTATATATATATATATAAATAACAGAATGATGAATTCTTAACAGGGCGGAAATGACAGAACAATAATCTTGGGCTACGTCCTCTGGAGAGTTCATGTATTTGCTTTATCAGTCAAATCAATCGGGCCGCATCGACTACATGATACTTTACATAATGAAAGACTGCTACGTTCTTGCTTCTCAGTCGTGCAAAAAAATGATGCTTGGTCAAGTATGCAACATTTAAAAAATGCCCTTCAAGATACATCAGCATTTTGCTTGTGCAATGCAAAGCAAGGTATTATCTAAGGTAGCCCAAGGATGAAGTCAACCAGAAAAAAGAAAAGGTTGGCCATTTTATTATTTGAGCTGAGATCCATTGGAACCACACAAATTCCGAATGAGCAATCTTTGTATAAGTCAAGGTGTTTAATTTCATTTTATAAATTAAGTGCATTTCTTACAGGCTACATTTTATAAAATAAAAAAGAAACTACTACACTACATTTGCAACTTGTTTTACTGTAAAAGTTAACATTCTTTTTAAAAGCAGTGTGCCGAACACCTCTGAGCGTTGTACATTTTGTACATCCATGTGAATTTTGGTGAAAAAATGCCTCTAAAACCAAAGATTCTGACCTAGATCCACTGAGATGCAGCTTACGAAGAAAAAGCTGCCTACCTCATGGCACCCAAACTAAGGTTTTAGCGTGTTCATTTTAATTATTTTTTCACACCACAGAGAAGGATGTTCATGCAGATGAGCATCAGCATTGTCAAATGCATTGTTAATGGTCATTAAAGTTCAAATGTTTTAATATATTATGTCTTAACATCACTGTGGTTAACTTCAAAATCATACATTTCACATTTTGATGGCATGCACGAGTCAAAGAGTGCATGCTAGGTATTTATACCACTGCAGTGTTTTAAAACAATGACTGGCAACTCATTACAGATAAAATATAACAGTGTACTAAATCGTACAGAGACAGATTTCCGACAGATTTCTTAAATCTAACTAAAGCCCATTTGATGAGTGATTATTCATCTGATTCAGATATTGGAGAATGCCTCAGAGCCACTAGAACTGCTTGGGTTTGCAGCCTCTGACACATGGTAGACATCTGCAGGACAAACAATAAAGTCTTGATTAGAAAATGAATTCAAATAAGGATCTCTTGGAGGGGATGATCAATAACTTACTCATTCTGCCACGTAATTTTTGGAACCAGTTTAGACCACTTGAAGAAGAAACACCAGCACTTGTGCTCTAATAGAGACAGCAAAGAAAATAACACAATTCAATGTATGACACAGCAACCCATACACACAACATGAGAAGCTGACAAGTTGTAAGGATGCATTAACTGTAATATAAAAATGATTGGCAAATCACTTACTGCGGTTTGACGGGAGCCAGAGCCTGAGCTTGATACAGGTAGTTTTTTGGAGAGAACGGCTCGGATCTATAATTAAAATCAAATTCAAACTCAATAACGTCACTTGGTGGCTAATGTTCGGAACAATCTAGTAATATTAAAGGGGAAGTCAACACCCCCAAAAATATTTATAATTAAATGATATTTGTGTCTTAATTAGTCCAAATATGGCATTCTGATTAATATTGCATTTGCGTAATATGAGTGAGTATATGACAACACTGAAATTACCTTTGAATCCAGCAGTGTCCCAAACACTAAAATGAAGAAACCCTAAAAAAAAAGAAATAAAAAACAAGACCAAAGTTATGTCATACAAAATGTAAAAACAAATTGGTATGAAGTGAAGAAAATACCTGTAGTGAATTGAAGAAGGCAAATGCAATGTGGATCCCCTCATTCGTTGACGATATCATCGTCCCCACGCCCAAAGACCACGTTAGTCCAAATAAAGGAGTCAAAATAATCACACATCTGGCAATGACAACCAGCGTGTGCTTTTCTTCAGGAGGAGGTTTCTCTCCTACACCTCTTCTCAGCATTTTGAACATGACCACAATGACAATCAAAATGTTTATAAAAACTACAGTCAAGGCCGGTATCACCAAGGCCAGCAGGGCTTTGGTCTTGATCCAGTTGAGCCAACATGCATCGTTTTCCCTGATGTATCCTTTTCCCGGGGCTGTGGCGGCAACAGTGACGACAGCTATTATAAGAGGGCACACATAGCCAAAAGCGAAGCCAATACCCATCATGGCTGATTTGGACATATGGGAGAAGACCATGACGGTTCGGTAGAAGAGAAGAAGACCTGACGCAAGCATCCAGAAGAAGAGAGCCAGGTAGAAAAAGTGCATGAAAAATGTTGCCGTGGTGCATGGCTCCAGTGGAACCTTATGGTCCTCGCCTGGGTTTTCAAGGGGGTTCTTGGCGTAAGAGGCGGCAATTATGAAGCAGATGTCTGCAATCAGCAAAGACAGGGCGGTGTTCACAATGCACACGTGGCGCATGAACGCAGTGCTGTTTCGCGTCAAGGCTTTCCAAATGTATGCTTCAATGATTAGACATATGACCAGACTTGCGATGGATATGCCAACTCCGATATACGTGATGATATCCAACGCGACCCGTATGGATTCGGGGATATCCGTTGCCATCAGAATTGAGAATGAGGTGAGGTGGTTGCAGTTGCAAGTCACTGTATCGTTGATATCGGAAACTAGCGTGCAACCCTCGCCGTCCCAAGCTCCGAATGTGTCGAACAGGCTGAAGTTCCAAAAGACGCACTGAGGATTCTGTGTCAGGGAGTCGTTCTGCTTTTTGAAACTCAGACTAATATTCTGAATCTGTCTTTTGACTCTGACAAGTGCCACCGCAGCATTCACAGTGTCATTTAAGGCAGCAGATGTGCTGGTGGTGTTTGTGAGCGTGCTGTTAAAACTGGAATTCCGTGGTGGCAGGACGTTATCAAGGGTGGAGAAAATGATGGTGGTGATGGTGACATTGTTACCGTTGATGTTTGGGATATCAATGACAACGCTGGAGTTGAATTCTGCATTAAAGGACTCATTGAACGTTGTCTTGTTGAGCAGAATTAATCCAGTTCTGATGGTAAACTCGCCAACTAACTCATCAGCAAACGTCTCCATTGAATTAAGCAGTTCTGAGCTGTCATTGCGAGTGATGTTTTCTCTCAGGACTTCCCAGGATTCTCTTGCGTCGTCACCAATGAGGACATCGACTGTTTCCAGCACATTCTTGCAAATAAAGACATAGTTCCTGGTGAGATTCATTGACCAATTAGGCTTCATTGTAAATGATAATGAATGGTTATCATACCTGCATGACAGTTTTATTCACTTCAGTAGAAACATTGGCAATGATGCTCAGGATGTCAACAATTGCTGATATGGTTGCAGATGAATTGACAATTTCTTGTTTTTCCTCTTGGACGACTTGACTTAGATTTGCAGAAAATTGTGGTACTTCCTCGTCAACCAAATCCTAGGAATGCAATATTATAAACTGGAGTGAAAACTGAATCCTCACGGCAGTCGTCGGGTTTTAGGAATTTATCTTACTTGGCTAAAATCTATGAAAGATTGGCTCTTGATTTTGACTTGGTATTCAAGAGATTCAACTTGGGTTGGAATTAAAAAATAAAAATGGACTTTACATTGCATTCAAATTGCCAGTTTAAAAAGGGGAAGTCAAAGCCAAAACAATTGTTGCAATATGTTCTATGTGCCTTCACTTGTCTCAACATGGCGTTCTGATTAATATTACGTTTGGGGAATATGAGTTGAGCAGCAAAATCCGCCTGGTTTTAGCCTCCATTTTGTCACTTTCTGTCAACTGCAAATGACATCACAGTTGCGAATGACCAGTCACCTGTTTTCTGAAGCTGAGCAATGATTGGCCGTTAGCTAAGCCCTGAGCCCTGTTGTCATTTTCAGTCGATAGAAAGGGACCTAATGTCCGACCTGTGAGATGGCAAAAGAAGTGTGGATTTTACTGCTTTACTCATACTCCACAGAATTTATCAGAATGCTGTGTTTAGACTAGTGGGCCTGCATAGAACATATTCTTGTGAAGAAAAATGTAGGGTTGACTTCCACTTTAAAGCATTATATTTTATTATATTAAGATAATTTCAAAGTATTTGAACTTTTTATTAACATACGAAGTACATTTGTAAAACAAAAAGGAAAGGAATGTTTTCAAATTCGTTCATTTCAAACATTTTTACTCAATCTGTCATTCTTTAAAGTAAGTAAAGTAGAAAGTGCATTTTCCATTTTTTTTATATTCACATCAGAACAATAATTGTTTTTGCAAAAGTGATTATCTGGATCCAAATTACGACAGGATAAAATTTTGGATTCCTGCTCAGACTGTTGTCTGCAATACTCACTGCTTGATCATTTTCACTGAGGGGGAAATATGTTAAATTAGATGACCTACCTCAGAAATTACTAACAAGTCCTTGATTTCAGACACAATGCAATTGTCTTCTAAAAGAATCCATTCTCCTGTATCTCTGCATATTGCAGTCCTGCTCCCCTCTTGACCCGGTTCGCATGCTATCGTTGATATATCATCTGGTCGTCCGCTCCCATACAGCGGATCATTACATGCAACATCTTGTGGGAAAAATAACATGTATATATATATATAATCATTTGTTAAACAATATATGGTAATAATAATGTGTAGATAATGAAGAAAAGGCATGCTTAAAAGTTTGTTTCTTACTGTCATTAAAAATGATCATTTTTGTGATCGCTTCAAACTCTGCTGGATCATCAACTCTGCACGTAAAGGTTAATTCTTGGGCTGACGAACCTGTGCAGCCACTCAGACCATACTGGTGCAAAATGCAGTAGCTTTCCTCATCAGTTTTTGCCACTGTGAAAATGTTAAAATATTACTTGGATAAATTTCAGGGCAGGGTGGGGAACTTTTCATTGTTGGCTTACCGGAGTTTAAAGCACCGTTGCCCAGAAACCACCTGACAATATAGTTGGACTGTACGCAACATTGAAGTGGCTGCGTTCCCCCTTCTGAGCACTTAACATTGACTTGGCTCGGAACTCGCACATTTGGGGCTTGTCTGATTTTTGCTGCAAGTCCCACTTTTGCAAAAGTCATAGCACTGCCAATAATGTTACATTCATAAAGACCTGTTAAAAAGATGGAAAAAGTAGAGTAATAATCAGACTTTATTGAGATTCATCATAAAATGTTACTTTTGACTCACCAGCATCTGCAAGAATCACGTTCCTAATTGTAAGCACCGATACTGTATCAAATAAAGCGATTTGAATTCTTCCACCTGCTTTGATTTCCTGTCCGTTTAATTTCCATTTAGCTTCTGGGATACCTCCTAATTTAATGTTATCAGGAGTGGGGTCACACGTCAATGACATTGACCTTCCAGTATATGTCACGTCGGGGAATTTGAGTTCAGTTGGACCTTAGGAAAACATAGTTGCAGGGGTTACAAGTGGGATCAAGTTACAAAAATCATGGTTGAACTTACTGGTGTAACGTGCATTAACAAAGCCAATAACACTAGCAATGGGTTGCATTGCGTCCGGGAGTCCTTGATTCACCACAGCAAGTTCCTCAGTGTTAACTTGTGATGTTTCAACAATAAAGTCTGCAATCACGCTCCCTTGTCTGTAAGAAGAAACAGAAGCAATCAGAGCCCTAAAACCAATTTCTGACTCTATGTGTCATGTTTACCTGAAAGCTGTCACAAAAACATTGACGAATCCTGATAGTTTTTCATATTGGGCAAGTAGCTGCGAGTAAAAGTCAACATTAGGATTGAACCAGTAAAAATGGCAGGCTCGTAGGACTTACCACATCCCTGATTTGGGACTCAAACTCCTTGTAAACGGAGCTGGTTTGATCGCTCAACTCTTGCGTGTACTCTTTTTCGAGTCTGATGGACATTTCAAATTGGAATGCTTTTGAGAAAAAAAACAGAGGTAACACAGAAAAGTAGATGAGTGGACATAAAGATTATTGTAGGGAATCTGAAAAGAGAAACCAAGTTGTGTTGTAATAATGCTGTCACACTATTGCCCCGGCTACCACGGCAGAACCATTTTCCCTAAGTGTAATGCACTATGATGCACTATAATGTGATTTTGGGCATTTTTTTCTCCGTATAGATTATTTACTATTGCTAAAGTCTGAGTGTTCAGAGTTTTCCCATGTGATGTTCGCAAGCTATGTCATGATTGGTCATTACCTGAACCCTGAGCAACTGTGGTGTCATTTCTGGTTGACAGCAAGAGGCAAAATGGTCGCCCCCGAGATGGTTAAAAAACAGTAGATTTTGATGCTTAATTCATATTTCACAAGTGCAACATCAATCACAATATTGTGTTTAATGTGGTGATGCGTAGACAAATTATTGTCAAGATTTTTTTTTTACTTCACTTCCCCTTTAATCTATCACCATGTTCTTGTACAAATGTGAAAATAACCCACACAGGCCTGCCTTTTGATCCCTTTCTAACTTTTTGATCATTTTAACTATTTATCTTCTCATACTTGATCAATTGTAATTTGGATTTTTGATGTAATAAAAACTTAATTCCAGAGACATGAATTTCCAAGTTTACGATCCTTCGCAAAAAACAATAAAGTGGATCCGTTTGAAGATGAAATCTCTTATTTTTGTAGTGTATTTAATTAAATATAAAAAAGTTGAACCTGACTTGCAAATCATTGTATTCTGGTTTTATTTATGTTAAACACAACGTTCCAGCTTCATTGGAAGTGAGTTTCAAGGTGCTGATCTTCATCCCAACCGCTTCACACTCGGCTGCGAACCGCTCCAATGAGAGTTGGAGATCACGGCTTGAGGAAGCCAACAGTACCACATCATCTGCAAAAAGCAGAGATGAAATACTGAGGTCACCAAACCGGATCGCCTCATCGCCTCGACTGCGCCTAGAAATTCTGTCCATAAAAGTTATGAACAGAATCGGTGACAAAGGGCAGCCTTGGCGGAGTCCAACCCTCACTGGAAACGAATTCGACTTACTGCCGGCAATGCGGACCAAACTCTGACATCGGTGGTATAGGGACCCAACTGCCCGTACTCCCGAAGCACGCGCCACAGAACTCCCCGTGGGACACGGTCAAACGCCTTCTCCAAGTCCACAAAACACATGTAGACTGGTTGGGCGAACTCCCATGCACCCTCAAGGACCCTGTAGAGAGTGTAGAGCTGGTCCACTGTTCCACGGCCAGGACGAAAACCGCACTGCTCCTCTTGGATCTGAGATTCAACCTCCCGACGGACCCTTCTCTCCAGTACCCCTGAGTAGACCTTACCAGGGAGGCTGAGGAGTGTGATTCCTCTATAATTGGAACACACCCTCCAGTCCCCCTTCTTAAAAAGGGGGACCACCACCCCGGTCTGCCAATCCAGAGGCACTGTCCCCGATGTCCACGCAATGTTGTAGATGCGGGTCAACCATGACAGCCCCACAACATCCAGAGCCCTAAGGAACTCCGGGCGGATTTCATCCACCCCCGGGGCCTTGCCACCGAGGAGCTTGTTAACCACCTCGGTTACTTCAGCCCCCGAGATAGGTGATTCCACCACGGAGTCTTCAGGTTCTGCTTCCTCAATGGAAGGCGTGTCGGTAGAATTGAGGAGGTCTTCGAAGTATTCTCCCCACCGACTCACAACGTCCCGAGTCGAGGTCAGCAGCACCCACCCCATCTCCACTATAAATAGTGTTGATAGTGCACTGTTTCCCTCTCCTGAGACGACGGATGGTGGACCAGAATTTCTTCGAAGCCATCTGGAAGTCGTTTTCCATGTCCTCACCAAACTCCTCCCACGCCAGAGTTTTTGCTTCGGTAACCACCGAAGCCGTATTCCGCTTGGCCAGTCGGTACCTGTCAGCTGCATCCGGAGTCCCACAGGCCAGAAAGGCCCGATAGGACTCTTTCTTCAGCCTGATAGCATCCCTTACCGCCGGTGCCCACCAGCGGGTTCGGGGGTTGCCGCCACGACAGGCACCGACCACCTTACGTCCACAGCTCCGATCGGCTGCCTCAACAATGGAGGCACGAAACATGGTCCACTCAGACTCCATGACCCCCGCCTCCCCCGGTACGTGGGCAAAGTTCTGCCGGAGGTGGGAGTTGAAACTTTTTCTGACAGGGGATTCTGCCAAGCGTTCCCAGCAGACCCTCACAATACGTTTGGGTCTGCCGGGTCGGACCGGCATCTTCCCCCACCATCGGAGCCAACTCACCACCAGGTGGTGATCAGTAGACGGCTCCGCCCCTCTCTTCACCCAAGTGTCCAAAACATGCGGCCGCAAATCCGATGACACGACTACAAAGTCGATCATCGAACTGCGGCCTAGGGTGTCCTGGTGCCAAGTGCACATATGGAGACCCTTATGTTTGAACATGGTGTTCGTTATCGACAACCCATGACGAGCACAGAAGTCTAGTAACAGAACACCGCTCGGGTTCAGATTAGGGGGGCCATTCCTCACAATCACGCCCTTACCCACGTGAGCATTGAAGTCCCCCAGCAGAACGAGGGAGTCTCCAGGGGGAACGCTCTCCAGCACACCCTCCAAAGACTCCAAAATGGATGGGTACTCTGAACTGCTGTTTGGTGCATAAGCACAAACAACAGTCAGCACCCGTCCCCCCACCTTGAGGCGGAGGGAGGCTAACCTCTCGTCCACCGGGGTGAACCCCAGTGTACAGGCACCAAGCCGGGGGGCAATAAGTATGCCCACACCTGCTCGGCGTCTCTCACCTTGGGCAAATCCAGAGTGGAAAAAAAATCTAATTAATCATTTTTCACATTGCACCAAAAGGTTGAAAATGGCATTTTCAAGAAAATCAAACACAATTTGTCTTTCGAATAATTTGAAGTGGGGAGTGCAATGGCCACTCCCAGACTGGGAGTGGCATTTTAAACCATTGTAGAAAGAACGCTATGAAGTGGCTACCATCCACCCGAACCTGCCGTGAGAACTGTGGCAAAACAAGACAAAACACACATCAGACTCGTGTGGCAAAATTTCAAACGGAGCATGAGGAACTCACTCTTTTTTTTTTTTTTTTTTTTATAACTCTGGGCGATTAGTGCCGGTTGTTTCATTGCAACTACCTGGCACTAATATCCGTGGTTCATGCTAAATAATCATCTCATTCCATAACGTTAATTTCTCTGTGAACCACCCCACTTCACAACATAATATAATGTTTGTACAATAAGTTCTTACGTGTTGCTGCCGTTGGGGCTTGAGTTGTTGTCCTACTAGTTACAGTTGTCTGTGCTTGAGTTGTTCTTGTAATAGTTACAGTTGTTGGCAGTTGAGTTGTAGTTGAATTTGTCACAGTTGTTGGTGCTTTTGTTGTCGTATTTGTTACAGTTGTTGGAGCTTTCGTTGTTGTCGAATTTGTCACAGTTGTTGGTGCTTCAGTGGTTGTCGTATTTGTTGCAGTTGTTGGAGCTTGAGTTGTCGTATTTGTGACAGTTGTTGGTGCTTGAGTTGTCGTATTTGTGACAGTTGTTGGTGCTTCAGTGGTTGTCGTATTTGTTACAGTTGTTGGTGTTTGAGTTGTTGTCGTATTTGTTGTTGCAGTTGTGGAAGCCAGTGTTGTGTCTGTAAAAAGATTAACCATTATTATAATCATTTCAGCAAATACACCTGATGTATTTTTCAAGTTTGGTTAGTTTTGTATAAGGGGTAATTAAATAAAATATAAATAAATAAAAACATATTCCTGTCTCATACTGGCAGATTTATTTCCATGTACAGAAAGGTTTAGTGATCATCCATTTGGTTAAAAAAAACACACACTTACATGTTGTAGGAGAGGTAGTTGTGATGGGACAAACAGAAGTACCTTTAAATTTAAAAAAAAAAAAGAGAGAAACATAATAAATAAAACCTCATTACCAAAGTAGATATTGGCATCTATTAATCAATTCTATACTGCTTACTGTTTTGATCGACAGGTTGGCAATATTGTCCACCAGGAGGAATGGCATTGATGCATCCACATGTGTCATTTGTGATATTGTCACATGATCCATGCAGAAAACATTGGTCACATGACCAACTATAATGATCCTCACATCGGCACTGGAAGCCAACACTGCTTGCACTGCAAACTATAATTAGAAGAGGATGAGGATTACGTCAGGGGTCATCATCATGGTGCCCACTGACAGCAAGTAGCTTCCAGTGACCACATGAGTGGCCCTCAGACTTGTTCTAAATAGTTAAATGAGTATTTTTTTTAATAACGCTATTCAATAACATTGGTTCACAATCCCAAACTTTTTTTTGTTTTGTGTACCCCCAAACTTTTTTTTCTCATACCAAGAGTATCCCCTGACTTGTAAGTGTTAATGATTCTCCAAAATTAGAAATTTTATTTAACTTCCCGCATTTTCAGCAAAGAAATTTGAATTTACAGAACTATCTGAACCCAATTTAAAGGTAAAACTAAAAACAACCCAGATTTTTTTTTAAAGCAAACAACTTGCTTGATTTGTTTTGTTAACTAACATTGTTGCCATGAATATGAATGCACATGTAGACACGTTAAAATAATTTTTGTACTGTAATTCATTGTATTTTCTTAAGTTACCAGGAATTTATACTACTGAATGATCAAATTTTTTAAAAAAGTACCTGTCGTCATGTTGATTTCAGCGATTGTGGAGTTGCCGCCAATGAAGATGGGATAACTGATGTTTCTCAGAATGTTCCTCAGTAGATTTATCACGCTCACATCTGTGGTGCTCAGCTCAATCGAGAGGATGTATTCATGAACAAATGGAGCTACTGCAGGGAAATATTAAATGGGAACATAGCACAATACAGCATGTTTAGGAAGAACGGCAACTGATTCAATCATATTCTCATCAACTCATATTTTCATTTTGCTATGCCAAAGCAGTGTCGGCCTAAAATTATATATACAAAGATTGTTAGATAAACATTGAATCTAGATTGCCTCAAGTGATGTGCGAGGCACAGTTGTTTTTTGTATAGTATTGATGGTTTCTATAACAGTGACGTAATCAAGTATGTATTAAACAAGTATAACCAATGATTGGTCCAGATATTAAAAAAAATCACTCCATCAGGTTGAAATTGACATTTTCAAGTAAATTAAACATAACTTGGCATTAGAATAATTTGGAGCAGGGAGTGCGGCCACTTATCTGGCATGATGCTATGGTATTATACGAACATCCACCTACTCCACCCCGTGGATCTTTTTTTTAATTTCTCTGTGATTAACACTACTTCACATCAAAATATAGACTATGGGTAATAGGTTCTTACATGTTAGTGTAGTTGTTGGTTCTTCAGTTGTTGTCATGTTCGTTGTTGGTGCTTCAGTGGTTGTCATGTTGGTTGTGGGCGCTTCAGTGGTTGTTGCATTCGTTGTTGGTGCTTCAGTGGTTGTCATGTTGGTTGTTGGTGATTCAGTTGTCGTATTGGTTGTTGGTGCTTCAGTGTTTGTCATGTTCGTTGTTGGTGCTTCAGTGGTTGTCATGTTGGTTGTTGGTGATTCAATTGTTGTCGCATTCGTGGTTGGTGATTCAGTTGTTGTTGTTGTGTTTGTTGTTGATGATTCAGTTGTTGTATTTGTTGTTGGTGCTTCAGTGGTTGTCATGTTGGTTGTTGGTGATTCAGTTGTTGTATTTGTTACAGTTGTTGGTGCTTCAGTGGTTGTCACGTTCGTTGTTGGTGATTCAGTTGTTGTCGTATTGGTTGTTGGTGCTTCAGTGGTTGTCATGTTCGTTGTTGGTGCTTCAGTGGTTGTTATGTTCGTTGTTGGTGATTCAGTTGTTGTATTTGTTGTTGGTGCTTCAGTGGTTGTCATGTTCGTTGTTGGTGCTTCAGTGGTTGTTATGTTTGTTGTTGGTGATTCAGTTGTTGTATTTGTTGTTGGTGCTTCAGTGGTTGTCATGTTCGTTGTTGGTGCTTCAGTGGTTGTCATGTTTGTTGTTGGTGATTCAGTTGTTGTCGTGTTTGTTGTTGATGATTCAGTTGTTGTATTTGTTGTTGGCGCTTCAGTGGTTGTCATGTTGGTTGTTGGTGATTCAGTTGTTGTATTTGTTACCGTTGTTGGTGCTTCAGTGGTTGTCATGTTGGTTGTTGGTGATTCAGTTGTTGTCATATTGGTTGTTGGTGCTTCAGTGTTTGTCATGTTTGTTGTTGGTGCTTCAGTGGTTGTCATGTTCGTTGTTGGTGATTCAGTTGTTGTCGCATTCGTGGTTGGTGATTCAGTTGTTGTTGTGTTTGTTGTTGATGATTCAGTTGTTGTATTTGTTGTTGGTGCTTCAGTGGTTGTCATGTTGGTTGTTGGTGATTCAGTTGTTGTATTTGTTACAGTTGTTGGTGCTTCAGTGGTTGTCACGTTCGTTGTTGGTGATTCAGTTGTTGTCGTATTGGTTGTTGGTGCTTCAGTGGTTGTCATGTTCGTTGTTGGTGCTTCAGTGGTTGTCATGTTTGTTGTTGGTGATTCAGTTGTTGTCGTGTTTGTTGTTGATGATTCAGTTGTTGTATTTGTTGTTGGCGCTTCAGTGGTTGTCATGTTGGTTGTTGGTGATTCAGTTGTTGTATTTGTTACCGTTGTTGGTGCTTCAGTGGTTGTCATGTTGGTTGTTGGTGATTCAGTTGTTGTCATATTGGTTGTTGGTGCTTCAGTGTTTGTCATGTTTGTTGTTGGTGCTTCAGTGGTTGTCATGTTCGTTGTTGGTGATTCAGTTGTTGTCGCATTCGTGGTTGGTGATTCAGTTGTTGTTGTGTTTGTTGTTGATGATTCAGTTGTTGTATTTGTTGTTGGTGCTTCAGTGGTTGTCATGTTGGTTGTTGGTGATTCAGTTGTTGTATTTGTTACAGTTGTTGGTGCTTCAGTGGTTGTCACGTTCGTTGTTGGTGATTCAGTTGTTGTCGTATTCGTTGTTGGTGCTTCAGTGGTTGTCATGTTCGTTGTTGGTGCTTCAGTGGTTGTTATGTTCGTTGTTGGTGATTCAGTTGTTGTATTTGTTGTTGGTGCTTCAGTGGTTGTCATGTTCGTTGTTGGTGCTTCAGTGGTTGTCATGTTTGTTGTTGGTGATTCAGTTGTTGTCGTGTTCGTTGTTGATGATTCAGTTGTTGTATTGGTTGTTGGCGCTTCAGTGGTTGTCATGTTGGTTGTTGGTGATTCAGTTGTTGTATTTGTTACAGTTGTTGGTGCTTCAGTGGTTGTCACATTCGTTGTTGGTGATTCAGTTGTTGTCATGTTCGTTGTTGGTGATTCAGTTGTTGTATTTGTTACAGTTGTTGGTGCTTCAGTGGTTGTCACATTCGTTGTTGGTGCTTCAGTGGATGTCGTATTTGTTGTTGGTGCTTCAGTGGTTGTCGTATTCGTTGTTGGTGCTTCAGTGGTTGTCGTATTCGTTGTAGAGGCCATTGTTGTGTCTGTTAAAAGATGTTGGATCAATGAATGCAGTGTCTCATAATAGCATTTTTTAAGTAGCCTATACATATGTAGTCTACTCAAAAATCTATCTGGATCCAGATGATTTCATTTTGTTCAACCAGTTGACAAAAGAAAATCATCTTTTATTTTTTTCAGCGTATACAAAATTCCTGAACTCTTACATATCTCTGTGTTTGGTCCATCAGTTTTGGTTTTGAAGGTGGTGGTAGAAGCCAGTCCTGTGCCTGTAAAAGACGGAAATTAGTTGAAACCCATGTCCACTTTCATTATGGAAAGAATTGAGATTATTGACTCACTTGTTTTTGCCGTACTTGTCGTGATTGTAACAGCTTTAGAAAACAGTATTGTGGCTGAAAGAAACAAGCACCTGAATCACATGACCATATCTTGTTTTTAAGACTCGTGAGGTGGACGCACGGTTGGAGTATGAAGATGATCATTCATCATCGATAACAGCTTTACCTATCCAACTACTGTAACCTTTCATTGGTTAAATGGAGAAAGATACTGCTTTAAATAACACCAGTTCTTTTTCGGAGCATATCTGTAATGCCACTCCAGAAACGTCAATAAAGGTGACCCAAAAGGAGAAAATACAACGACAACCACAGACTGAGGGTGGGGACCAGGTAAATCTCTGATCTGGTTGCTTAGTACGGAAAAGTAGACACATTTACTATCTGCCAGTATTTTAGTATCTCCCTCTAGAAATTGAACTCTTGATGCAGTTGGGGGCCAAAAGTTGTTGAAGTGCCGGGGAATTTTAACCGATTGCCTGAAAAGGGTTTAGAGAATCTATTGGAAAAAAAACAAAACAATTTTCATGCCATGTCTCGTAAGCATATCGTATTTTTGAAAACAATGCAAAATTGTCAGGCAATGATTTAAAAAAAAAAAAAAAGGAAACACACACAACCCTTTCGACCAAATATTTCACACGGATGAAATTGTGCCCACGGGCCACAGAAGAGTGCTGCCAATGAGCCTGTTCCTCACCTCAAACTGATTTCAAGTTCATCTCCTCAATTCCAGCACACTGGCCCTCACTGACGTCAGCATTTGCAATCAGCACCACTACCACATCTGTCTGTTCCGATCTCGACACATGACTACATTTAATAATCCACATCTCTGCTGAATATTATGTATTTTATTGAACTTACACTTTTATCATATTATTGTAGAAACTTTGCAACTTTCCACTGCCCGACATGTGAATACAAATAAAACTAATTTAAAATTAATTGCTTGTTTGATTGGCTGTTCATGTAATGTAAGGAAAGTCTCATGGTCCTTCAAGCGTTCATTCTCGCTCTCGCGTGCTGTGAGCGGAATAAAACTGTGTGTTCTTTTAATTTTTATTTTATTTGAAGTCAACACATATCGTGGTTATAATTCGCCTTACTGCAACTTAACATCATAACAATAAACGAATTGTTAGACTGCAGTACCCTCACATTCAATAACTTTGACCCGTGTCAGACTTATGAGATAAGTCAACATGAAGTATACATGCCTGTAAAAACAAATGTTTCATAAGAAGATGAATTTCTATAAAACAAGCAAGATTGATGAAGACTCAGGTATCACCTATCCTTGGCAGGCAGTATTGGCCTTCAGCGGGGATGCTGTTGATACATGTGCAGGTATCATCAATGATGTCATCACAGGCTCGATATGTCACGCAGGCCTCATTTGGCCAAAAAAAGTCTTCCTCGCATCGGCATTGGAAGTTGCTCCCATTGAGATAGCAAACTAAACCAAAAAAAAAAAAAAGGAAGTAAGAATAGAGAACATTGTGAATGTGAAATAATTTATGACAAAATGATGTTTGCACATAGCACATACTATGTGAGATACGTAGATATATGGAAGCGCTTGGGAACAGTATATGTCTGTTTCGTCAGTTAAAGGCGAAGCAGAAATATACTTTCTGTGAAAGCTTGTGTCAAATAAACCAGTGAGTCTCTAAGGTGCCACCTCTGTTTTGGGTCATTAACTCATTATAGTTCTGTGGCCACATATTGCCCAATTAGATGTCAAGCATGCCATTTCTCCACTTTCAAAATTCATCCAAGCTGGACAGTTACGGCACACGGGCTGTTTGTTTGACACCCCTGATCGACAATAAGTGTTTAGTTGGATCCAGTCACAAGAAGGAGTCATGCCATATGAGCTAGGCCAAAAATTATTTTAACTCTACATTGCAGCTATTGGTGCTGGCCTCTCCAGGAGGATTTCTTTTGACAGATTTCATAATTTAAAGGAAATATTACGCAGGACGGGCACGCAGGACGGGCACATGCGAGGACTTCAGCTTCAAAGTGGCTGGAGCAGCTAAAGATTCTTATCATCAATGTGTGTTTAACAAGTCAACCATCTTCAGCTGTCCACTTTGACACATTTCACACACAGAAGAATCACAAAGTGGTTCCACTGATTATTTTATGACTTTACTTTCAAATGGCAATTGTCTAATACACTTACTTTTTTTTTTAACGCACTCCAGAAAACACAAATACTGCTCACTGGAATAAGGAATATTTAGCAGAAAAACATTTCTCTCACTAGTTACTAATTGTGACAGCCACCTTAGACAGTAGAAATAACCAGAAAAACTTGAACTAAGACAATGACGTGACTACTAGCAAAACATAAGAACAGCTTTAATCTGTTTATCTGACATTGTTTTCTTGGGCATTCCTCAGAACAAAGTAAACAGATTCCATGGAGGACCGCAGATTCATTATGTTTTTTCCCCCATGTGTATATATATATATATTGACCCCCCCTCACAAGATACAAAAATTCATAAACAATGCATGATTGTACTTATGTTTGATAGCATACCTGTGGTGATGTCCAAGTGTATCAACTTTATTTGGGGATCCAAAGACAGGGAATAGCTGTTATTACCCGTCAGGCTGCGAAGATAATTCACTGTCTCAAGACTTGTCACATTTAGCTCAATGGACACTTCATACTCATATTGGAACAGCGCTGCAAGGGAAGAAACAAATTTTCTCAACTTGTTAACGGTTTTAAATTATTTTTCTCGGTAGCTGAGTTTTTGAAAGTCTTTCCTCTGCCTGTTTCCATGTGTGTGTTAATGTTAAATCATTTGTTGTTTTTTTATTGATGGAGGCCAAGCCAACCAAGGGCAATGGAAAACGTCTTCCAAAAATAATGTCCTTCATGGGGGCTTTTTGAGCTTGCTGCTTTGTCTGGTCCAACTCTAATGTCCTGGAATGGATAGTTTGAACCACAATACAGTATTTTCCGAAGAATATTCAGCATAAATAATTTCACTCACCTTGCCGTTTCTCCCTAATAATGTGTTGTTCTTGATGCTTAAAAAAACGAATAAAAAGACGTTTTAATTGAATTGTCCATGTCTGAGTTTCTCAAACCTTTTACGGCAAATATTCCCTTAAAAATATTTTGCAATCCATGTGCCACCATCATGACTAACATTAAATACAGTAGTGTAGTAGGCAAAAGTGTTCCTTAAAAACAATACTGAGGTATAGTCCTCAAAATAATATTAAGAATATTGTAAGACAGTCAAATTATGCACAGTTTATACATTAACACTTCATAAACATTAAAAAGCATAATTTAAATAACTAGTTATTAATTTAAAAAATGCATGTGAATAAGTGCACATTCCCCATTTTAAGAATAGTCTATGTATTGAATTGCATGATAACATCTGAGCGTTTTCACACTGCACTTAGCAAATTGCAGCGCAACATTGATAAAACCTGTGTGTGTTATATAATATATTATATATATATAAATAGCGTTGCAGTGCAACGAGCAAGTTTGCTGCACTGTGCTTCAGCTGCAAATTGAAAAATGTTTTCAAGAGCTGCGTCGCCATCTCGTCAGAACGTGCACCAAGTAAGCAAGACGGTGGCAGAGTGATTTCAGAGTGCTATCAACAAGAAACCAACCAGCGAGCAAAGCCTGCCCTTTACTTCCTGGTTGTTGCACACATTTACATATATGGGCATGCTTGTACCAGGGCGCTGTCATCCTTGCTCGGTACTCCGCGGCAAACAGCAAGAAAACCAAGTGTGGTGTGAAAAAGTCGAACACAGAGAGCCTACCGATGACACCAGGCTTGACAATTTGGTGACTTTTCCTGTTTCCAAAATACATAGTGTCGTCAAGAGGAGAGCAATGATCAAGCCATTCTTAAATATTGCCATTCCTTCAGAGAAAAAAAAAACAGAACAAGAATTAAAAACTTTTTTTTCTATTCTTCCATCAGCTTGCTTTAGCTTGTAATACATTTTAACAACGCAGTCGGACACAAAGGACTTTCAACAAAATCGATCACCGGTCACCAACTTCATACACCCGTTGGACCACATGAGTACTTTGTACCTCGCTATACAATCACATAGCATACAGCATGTAGTGATCTGTCAGTGATTTACAAGACAAAAATTCTGGATCTCTTTCGTTTCCTTTTTTTCCTCTTCAAACAATTTGTAATACAACACATTAAAGGTGTCGCAGTAACCTATAATTAGCGTCATGGATTTATCCGGTAAACAAGTGAACAAAGAAGAGTACTTGGGCATATCTGCCCATCAAGAGAAATTAGTCACGTACTTGCACATATGATCGCTGAGTTTAACAATAAAATAAATAAATAAATGTGTGTCCAAAGTATTTGGATAGTGGAGCAGTTCTGTTTGGTCGGTAAGCCCTGAACAGTATAGTTGTGACAGCTCCGCGAATAGTGAGTGTGTGTGTGACTTAAGCCAAGCAATTAGTTAATTTAAATAAAAATATATATATATATATATATATATTTCACCATCTTTATATGTCGACATAAGATAGCTCCAACCCAATTCATGAGGGTACAGTAAATCAGCGCTTGTGCAAGTCCACATCTGAGAGAAATGGGGTTGAGTGGTAATAGCCTCAAAAGTCCCTGATTCCAAATTAATGTAAAAAGCGGGGGAATTATACGGCAATTATTGATCAATGGGATAGTTTGACCAAATGTGGCTGAAATTAACAACTACCATCTACCAATCTAATTTCTATAATGCTTTTCCAGTTGAGGGATTCAGGGACGGAGGGCAGACAATAACCTTGAATGGTCCCCGGTCCATCACAGGGCAGAAATAAAAAACATATTACCACTTCCTTAAGACCATTTGTAATGCATTTAAGATAATAATTATTCACCTATCAGTGAATCAGGCCTGATCTTTCACAAATTTGGCCAATTTGGTTTGTTAGGCTGGTTTACTAAATCTGATTGACGTCGTATTGTTATAGTCATAAATCATGGATGAATAAAAATAATAATAATCTAATGAAATATTATTTTACTAGTTAAACTTGTATTACAAATACAAAAACACGGCAAGTTACAAACCCAGCATTTTTTCAACATGTGAAACAGGCTAACTAAACACAGAATGTTTGACTTGCAAATTGGTCAACCCAAGTTAATCTCTACATGATGACAAACTACAGTAATAAAAATGTGTAAGAAAATTGGTCCACCATCTAATTCAGTCAACCCATTACTGAAGAAAACAGAAAAATAAAAGGTATAAGTAGTCAGTTTTCTTACCTTGGTTCACATTTCCTCCCGCTTCTGCTGATATTGGCACTTTTGTGTATACAGTTAGCACATTTCATGATAAAAGCATACAGCTTGTAAATGCCTGCCCAACCCACACACTGAACTATGGGAAACATGCTGCTTCAAATACTTCCTGAAATTTGGTAAGACACACACACACACCTGTGCACACGCACTCACACACACGCGCACACATATACACACAGATTGACGATCACATTTTACAATCTTGTTTCCTTGTGTGTATTTTCTGTTAGTGTGTGGGATTTCCCTTTGTCTGGGAAAAAAATGACTTTGATGTTTATATAATTATCGAAATGCATTTACAATTATGACAAACAAAAGATCAAATCAAAGACCAATAATTGCTCTCAAACAACTGGTGTAATTACCTCTTGGGAATTAGTAACCTGCAGCAGAATACTGACGCATATACATGTATAGAGGAAGTAATGGATCATTGATGTTTTACTAATGAACACATCCTTTAAAATTTTTGATATGTATAAAGGAAGAAAATCTGAATTTAGAGAAGACATTGAAAATATTAGTAATTGGATAATCGAGGACATTAATTTCAGCGTTACATAATAGGTATTAAATCCCAACTGATATGGATTTTTTTTTTTTTTTAGTCCGATTCCGTTTGTGCCGTTGTGGGAAAGAGCACAGCCTTATTGATCTCCGGCCACTCGGCACGGATCGCCTCCTTTTCTTTGAATTTTGTAATTTAGTAATAAGAAGTATCAGGGTTCATTTTATCAATGAACAACCAACTCGATTCAAATGTGATTTCAAACCGGAAGCGAAACAATGATATTATAATCACTATAATGGCAATATTGGACTTGCTCTTCTTGCATAACCGGATCATTGTTGAACTATCTAGAATTTCACAGAGTTGCTCCTTTAAAGTACTACTTATCAGAAAAGCCCTTTTACGGATTGGTTGGGTTAATTTGTTTGCTTCGATGATTCCTAAAAACTGCCTGGACAAGCTTGACAGGTCTTGAAATGCAAATATGTATGTTGTCAGCAAATGTGCATCACTTGAAATGAAAAGAGGCAAGATAATTGGGAGGATCACGTCTGACTATGCAAGCTGAAAGAAATTCCTTATTTTTATGTAATAGATGAATATGACCCAAATGAGTGCAAACAGTCCGGAAAACATGTAAATGGATGGAAATGTTTACTTCTCTGTTAAACACTTTGAATCTTACTTGGCCTGAGGTGCAATCTCTGGTTTGTTAAAATGTTACCCTTGAAAATTATGAGGATTAACTTTCTCGATGGGATTACTAAAGTATTGAAAAATGAAAAACGACATGAACAATGCTTTGTCCCTGGAGAGTTTGCGAGCTCTGGAAATCCCAATTAATTAGGCAATTATTAAATAAAGAAAAAAAATTATTAAAGACGAGAAAAAGCAGCAACTGCCTCCTTTTGCAATGTCTTTCAATTTACAGTATTACAAAATTGTTTTGTATTTTATTTTTGTATGTAATTGATTTTAAAGACTTTCCTACTCTCTTCGCTAAATGTTCTTCTGTTCTGTGAATTCACAAATGTCGTTTGTTTATTGGCATGGACCAGAGGCACCTTTGTGACCGCATTAGTGTGTGTGTGTGTGTGTGTCCTTATTGTTGTGTTGTTAACCAGTGTAACCAGAGCCTTCTGTTGACTGGGGCCTTTTAGATGAGAACAAAAAGACGTTTACATCACGTAAGCCAAGGACAGAACAAGCATGAAGATTGTGTGTCAAATGCGGATTGATTATTTGAACAAAGTGGTTCATCCACGTGAAACAAGACACAATGGTGAATCTGTGCATTCAAGTGGGGCAATTCATGACTTGGAATGAGGAAATGTATATGACATGTGAAACAACAAGACATTTGGTACTTATGAGGTACCGTACAAAAATTCAGATTTGCTTAATGCTCAAATCATTTCATAACTTGGAATTGATTACGGTATCAAAAACACAAACAACAAATAACAGAAAATAGCGAAGAATTACTATTATAAATGCACTTTGTCTCATCGGTTTCTCCATCCACTATGTCAAGGACGTCTCTCATGCGCCTCGAAATGAAATGACAGGACCAGCTTCGATTGGTGGCCAATGAATTACGCTGTGTTCACACCCACAGTGGCGCAACACTCTTTTCCAATGCGCCTGGGTTTGTTTGCATTAATCTGTGAAAACTTAATCTAGCCTGCCCTCGCACAGATTTAGACCATGCCTCATGTCATAGAATTTGAGATATGTCATATGCACTGTAAAAACACAATGGTACTACTGAGCAATGATTATTTTTTCCTTCTACACTTTACAAGGCGGATGTTTTCCCAGCCTAGCATCTTGCCATGTGGGAAGAACTTGCAGAGGACATTGCCCCTTTCGTCGACGAATGACCCATTACATTACATAAAAAGTCTATTCAAAAAACAAACAAACAAACATTTCCTGGCATGAATAACCACCACACACGACATTATGACAAATATTGAGCTTTTATTGTTCGATTTTAAAGTTACAAAGCAAACATAGCGGCTATGCTTGTGAATATTGAAATCATCCACTCAACCCACCATCACCTTCATCTTTTCATACGTCAATGTAGAGGAGAAAAAGAAAAAAAAAGCCCTTACACAATGGAAGTTCAAGTGAGGGCATCCTCGTTATCCTCTTTGTCCTTCTGTCAAGTTCACAGCAGCATATTTTTAAATCTTTGTTATCGAGAGAGTCACGCCGAGTACCAACGTTGCTGCTGCTATCATGGTGACCACCATTGCAGTTTTTTCCTTTTTTGGTGTACTTTGCAGTTCATTTTAGAGTACATTTAAAGAAAACCAGAGTGCATTATGTCTTTCTTTTGAATCAAAAGTCATACTTCAGACATATTTCAAGTAGAAGGTGGAGTATGCATATCTTGTATTCCAGCACGTAACTGGGTCATGCCAAAGCAGCGGCAAATGCACACAATGGCTTTAAAAAATAAAATTAAATGAAAAAAACTTTGTTAATAAAGGGATGCAACAAAAACATATTGAAACAGTAGTAAAAAAATCTGATAAAAAGTGAAGCATATGTTAACATTTTATAGATGACCACAATGTATTGCACAGACATATTGTGGATTTTTTTTTCATGCATTCCATTAAGCATCTGGAAGAAAGCACTATTAGAGCATTAATAATCAACTTGCTCTGCAATAAGTTGGTAATTACACTCTCATCATCCCTTTCATATCGTCACATGAAAAACATGTAATCAAATCAAAATTGAAGATGGCGAACCCACTTTGGCCCATTTTGAAATCGCAAGTGATGCTATAAATTCACACAATGGCTATTCCAGATGGTGGTCTGCACACACAAAAATATTTTCTGAGGACAAATGAATTAGTGCCTTACTCTAAAAACACAAATTCGAAAAAGTGTTTCTCAGAACCTCCAAACTGAGTGGACTTGGAGAGAGAGTGAGATTAAAGTGGAAGAAAATGTGCAAGTATGGCTTTGGTTCGGGTGGAGCCAGGTTGTAGAGAGAGTGGGAGAAAAAATATATCGGAGCTAGTTGAGGCACATAAGGTGAGGGCAAAACCCACACCGTGGATAATATGTCGAGTAATATATGTTTAATTGTTGAAGAGCCTTTATTAAAAAAAAAAACAAGAACAATACCATTGTACTTACTTGTTTTTCACTTTTTGAAGCCGGGAAATCCAGTATTCTCCAATGAACGGAGCTGGTTTAAAATAAAGAAAGTGCTTTGTATCATGTATCATATTGTGTCACTATAAAATGAAAAGCAAAAAACCATCAATAATTGAAATATAAATTTTAAACAAAACTTGAAGATGGATACGTTTCTAATCAAAACTGTGCTCAATTTGAATTGAATGGGACCAGATTTTCTTCCCGCATATTTCATGACCTGATTTCATCCTCTTCCTTGCCTTCTCTTTGCCTACAAAAGGTCGGGCATATGGCTGTAAACCGAATCCAGCAGTGTCTGACTGGCCTCTTGACTTTTGACTCCCGCAATCTCAAAAAGCTGGTCCAACTTGTCCTCGGCAGCTGCGATCTCCTCGATAACGTGCAGCTCCTCGGGGTTCAGAATGTGCAGCATGTCGTCAAAGATGGGTTGGAGGTCGCATGGGTCTAGGCGGACTTGCCGAAGCACTGTATCTTTTTTCTCTGTGGGGATGACAGAGAAGGGGATTTCTCACTGATAGTACTTGTACCACTGATCAATAAATAACTGGGTTGACACACATATTTTCACTGTAGGTAAGGGGATATTAGGAAGTTGGCAGCCAGGGTGTGAAGTTTAACACATGAATCTCCAATCATCTCCTTTAAAAGCAAATGTCACTGTTCGACATTGATTGTGAATGTCACACCAGATGTGTGTCAGAGATTTACATCATATCTGATGATGGGAATTTCCATCTGAGAGGCTCAGATGAAAAAGTGTCACCACTTGTGTTACGCTTCTGATGTGCTACTTTTGCAAAAACTATGTGAATAATTAATTATTCATTTTCAGAGAGAAACACAAATAAAAGTTTCACAATTAAGTTACAATTTAATGCCCTCATTAAATTTTCTGTTAAATAGTTTTTTCAAAACATTTGAATAGTGTATGGTTCCAACCATGGGGCTGTGGACCGATAACGGGCCACGAGCCACATTGGGCTGGGACGTTCAGATGGGGAAAAATAAAAATACATGAACAAATAAAATATGCTAATTGTCTCATACAAATTAGCAAAATGAGTAAAGATAGCACGGATGAGGCCCGCTCGCGGCGAGCGCCAAATCTGCATTGATTTTAAAGATTGGTGCATACTTTAGTATCTTGACCTTTTGACCAATAATTTGACCTTGAAATTGACCTTGTGGATGACAATTGTTTTTTTTTTCAGGAATTGTAATCTCTTACATGTTCTCTAAAACATTTATAAGGTTCAGAGATGACATTTCTTGTTTAGTAGCAATAAGGAGTTAAATTAAATGACTATTCATTGAATATGCATTTCTTTGCATACTTTAATTAATTTCCGATTCCGGTTCTGTTTAAGTACATTGAAGATTAGAGTATATGTAATATTAGTGTAATTACAAAGAACTGTGTTAAAAATTTGAAAATTAATCTCCAGAGTTAACGCTTTCATTTTGACAGCTCTAATATAGTGTCTAGTCAATAGAGTACAATACTGATGACAACCACAAGAGGGCAATCATAATCCATTTATTTTCTATAATGCTTATCCACATTTATGGTCCCAGTCAGGTAAGGTGAAGCCAACCCAAGCTGAATTGCGCAAGAAGCCGTGTCTAGAGGAGTCTACCGCCAACATATCAGAGTAGAGTGAAAAATTATTATTATCTACTCTGGGCCTCCAGAGGTGCTGTTTCAAAAGCGAAGTAAATACGGTAAAATATTCTTTTTCGTATTTGGGATTATACACAATCAAAGTATGGATTCAAAATGAATTAAATGATAAATTATGTTTAAATATTGAGGAAGGCAGGGACTGCAGGTTGGAAATTCAAAATGGTGACGTTTTGCATAAGTAAAACTGATAATCGGTGTAATCGATAACTGATAATCGGAACGGGTAGGCAAACATTTGTGCTTAAGAACCACATTGCATTACAGTTAACCAAATATCTAATTAAAAACATAAATGCTTCACCGATGTTTTTTAATTTTATAATTGACAATAAAACAACAAACCAACAATTTAATAAGTTAAATGAATAACAAATTAACACTGTTGTATGAAGAAAACTGCAAAATTCCTGGAAAAAATATTACTGGATTATTGAAAGTGTAAACGTCAGGAACAGAGCAGGCCGCTCAAATTTCCCACGTTCGCCACTCACCTTTAGTGATGAACGAGCCGTTCCGACTAAGAGCCGAGTCTTTGCTGGAGGTGGAGTCACAGCGGAGCAGCGGTTCCGACTCATCGTGGAAGAAGCCTTTGGTGCGGTCCACTGGCGACTGCTCCACACCTACAGCACTGCCGCCGCTGCCGCCGATGCTGCTGGGAGACTCCGGAGGCTTGTGAATAGGACTGAGGCTTTGGCTTACATTCACTGACGTCATCAGCTGGTTTATGTCAAACTGGGGAAAGTCAGAAAACACAACATGAGGAAGCTGAGCAACATTGCCTTGGTGTTTTAATTGGGCTAATTAGTCATGCAAATTGATCATATTGATTGATAAACGTGTCCAATTATAATGCAGTTACAGGTGATATTACACTTTAGTTTTTACTGTTAGCTATTTAAAGGCAAAGTCAACCCCCCAAAATTCTTTGCAGTAAAATTTTCTATGCAGGTTCACTAGTCTAAAAATGGCATTCTGATTAATATTGAAATCGATAGAAATAGAGTTAAGCAGTAAAATAAACCTGCTTTTGTCAATCTCCATGGTGGCCATTTTGCCACTTGCTGTCGGCTGAAAATGACAACACAGTTGCTCAGGGTTCAGCTAACAACAAATTATTCCTCAGCTAACGAGAAATCATGGCTCTGCTTCAGAGTACAGATGAGTCGTGATTGGTCGCTACCTGAGCCCTGAGCAATTGTGATTTTCATTTTCAGTCCACAGAAGTGGCAAAATGGCCGCCCCCTGAGATGGCTAAAAATGGGTGGATTTAGCTGCTTAACTCATATTCCACAAATGCAATATTGATCCGAATGCCATTTTTCTACTGGTGGACTTGCCTAGAATATATTCATGTAAAGAAAATTTTCGGGGTTGACTTACCCTTTAATTTTTTTTTTAAAAATCTTTCGAAATATTGAAAATGAATATATTCAGATTCAAGTTGTGACTGCAATGCTTCATTTATTATCTCCATGTACTGTATCTCCTTATTGTCCTTTGTCTCTTGTCCTTGTATCGGCGTAAACCCCTCCCCTCTCCCCTGTCTCTCTCTGGAGCTGTAATGAACATTCGGTTCCAACCAGTAAGGACTGGTTTGGAGATGAGCTCATGAGAGAAGGTCTTGTTTTTCCCAGCCTGAAGGTAGCGGCAGAAATATCAGCACTGCTCAAATTTTCTTGTGTTCTCCTCCATTCATTGATGACTACGTCCCTGTGGTGCGCAGATTTGACAGAACAACTCTCTGTCACTTGAGATATATTCTATAAACCAATTTCCAGTCAACACAGAAGAAGAGGAAAGTGGAGCATTTTGGAAAGCAGAAACTTAACAGTTACCCACAAGACAATGACACATTTAGAAACCAACAGACGACAGGAAGTTAATATTGAACTAACACAATCTAATATTCTGAGTTACAAAAATCCAACTCAGTTGGAAGGCTTTTTTCATCTAAAAGTACCCCCAAAAACTCCCAACTGTAGATCAAAACAACATGATCATAAAGCCATCTTGATCACATCGCAAGACATTCAATACTTTTTTTCTATTAATCCTCATTATTGACACCTCACATTGGCGTGGCCAATCACAAAAAAGCTAGCCACATTTTGACGCGTTGATTGGTCAACCAAACAAAATCGACCTTTTCACTTATATACGATTGGGGAGATAAATCCCCCTGTAGGCTAAAATGAAAAAGAAAAAAAAAAAACTCATTAACGCCTGTATGTCATCTTCATGTAGATGACTGGTTTTCGGAGCAAGTCATTGAATGAAACGAGCCCCCAGCTACTACTTTAACAAGATACAGTATTTTTATTCCACCTTCATAACCAAATGACCCTTAAACATGACCGTTAGTTAATGCTGAAACAACCACTTTGACAATTGAACTATTAAAGGGGAAGTCAACAAAAATGTGCTTTGCAAGAATATGTTCTATGCAGGCCCACCAGTCGAAACTAATATTTTGATTAATATTGTTTTTGTGGAACATGAATTAAGCAGTTTTTAGCTTAGGTAACGACCAATAATGGCTCATCTGTTTTCTGAAGCAACTGTGATGTCATTTTCAGTCAACATAAGTAACAAAATGGCCGCCCCCAGAGATAGCTAAAAACTGCTTAATTCATATTCCACACATGTAATATTAATCTGAATGCTATTTTTAGACCAATGAAGGTGCATACAATATTTTATTTCGAACACATTTTGGGGTTGGCTTCTCCTTTATTGTCATGGCAGTGAAGAGTTACATTTCCTCCAGAAATGTATGCGTATTTCATGGCTTGTCCCAACAAGGGTCACTTCAACCAATCACTCGGACGCTTTGTTTGGCACACGCCCCTGGGAATTTCAATTATTTTCTAAAGTAATTCTTTGTTTCATGATTTAATTGGAAGGCACTGAAAGAACTTGTTGAAAGTTGAACGAGGACAAATAGGAAAGAGTAGAAGGATGGAATGTGTGCATTCTATGAATGTGAGCCTGCACCCAAGCAAACAGGAAGTGATGAGTCTTTTTTTTTTTTTTTTCACACATTTATTATGAACAGCAGTAAATGTATGGAAGTACACTGGAACAGCATACTAACAGACAAGAAAATGCAAAAACTGATTGCCTTTATAAAATAACCATAAATCTGGAAGATGGCTAAATCCTTGCCTGTTGCCATTTAATACCAAGACTCAATCCAGTGCTGTACTCTTTTGATTAAAATAATTTGATACGGATATTGTGAGTGCTTCACATTGTCCGAGGCACGGCACTGTTTTACGTCATCATAAATGCTAATTCAGCTTTATTGTGGTCAAATGAGGATTTTCATAGTTGTTATTGCTGGAGATTAAAAAATGTTGGTGAAGGTAAAATGATTCCAGCAGGATGGGAAAGAATCATAATGGAAAAGAAATTACCGTAAATTTAACTTGTAATTATACTTGTAATCCTGCTACTGCTACTGTAAAACCTAAAATTTGATTGCGATATTGATTAACTATACTGGTAATTTTCAAATATCTTTTGCATGCATCCAATTATGTCATGTCAAACTATCCAAATGAAATAAAATAAAAAACAAAATAAGTTCTTCGGTTGAGAATTTAATTCAAACCAAGTCAGTCAAATAGAAGTATTTAACCGGAAGTGGTCAGCATCTCTTGCGGTCACTTAGGAGCAAAGTGAAAAATTATTTTCTGTCAAGAAAATATTCCAGTTGCTATGTATGGACAGTTTTTATAAAACTGCTTCGGCACAATTTTTTTTTTTTTTAACCACACCACTGGTTGCAGTTTCACTTTGGTTATGCAATACAATACATCAGACATAAACTGGAATTGTTTTGATAGCGAGAACCCGTCGTTCTTGTTCTACCGCTAGGTCTCTTAGAATACATTTTTGATGCACTGGGAATTTTGGAGGGAAAACCTGAACAAACCCGTCTGGCCATTTTAGCAACACTGATGATCAGTTATCGAGAATGCACGGTGATTTCCTATCCGTCTAGTTATTCATTTTCTTTTACAATTGTCTGTTGAGGAATGTCAGGTATTTTCATCTCATTTTTGAGCTTAGGGCAATTCCATGTTTCATTTTTTTTTTTAAAAAAGACATCTCCTTTTCAGTGTGGACATGGCCAAGCATATTTTCATCAATTTTTTTTATACATAGAAATTAGAGCTGTGCAGAGAATGCAGTGTTGGAAGATCAGCCACTGATTATTAAGCAGTAATGAAAGACGAAATTATCAGAACAGGCAGACTAAAAGTCTATGACTACAGAACAATACCGTTAACTGTTAGGCTTTGACCTTGAATGATGTAAAGGTTAAAGGACTGAATGAAGCCATGGTTTGATTTTCATGTGAATATTGCACCAGGCAAGAATGTCAAATGAGCAATGGCCAGTGGACCATACTGTTCCGGAGAGAAGCGGTACAAATGAATGCCACCAATCGTTGATGGACCACTGCTCATTGGCTCCGTTTCTGTCTCCCTTTCCAAATGACAAAGGTCAAGAATCGGTCACTTTTAATGACTGCGTTGATGGCACGGCGGTAGAAAATTGTGTTTATTTTGCCTTTGAAGACGAATGTAATAAAAATGGTAATGGTACTGCATGTGCATTTGGAGTCAAAAAGGTATGAGAAAAATAGTTAAAATAGTTTTCCGTAGATCATTCATGGGCAACTGGAGATGTGCGAGTCACATTTTGCAATCACAACCAATGATGTGAGTCAGGTTTTGTTTCCAATCAGTGTTGGTAAGAATTGAAATCTTTTTACGTATAAAAACTAGGGCGCGACCAATTATTCGACCAGAAAAATAAATATTGATTTTGGTCTTGCCAAATTTGCCAAAATAGTTAATACTGCCCATCACAACGAAACATTCAAACATTCCACACCCCAAAAATTATCAGATGATTTTCGCCGATTCTTCTCCCTGTTGTGTTGTAAGTTTTGTAAACCATTCAAATGTTCTACTAATATTTCGTATGATTATTGTTTTAAGTAGGGATGCGAATCGAAAACTGGTTCTTGTTGAGAACCGGTTCCTGGAATTTCAATTACTTGGCATTGTTTGCCGTTTTTTTTTTTAAACGATTCTCTTCTTGCTTTCAGTTACGACAAATGATGTTACCATGCATGTTGCGTAGCGACGCTGCTAGCACAGCTAGGAAGAAGCATAACATGTATTTGGCAATCCCTGGTTGATGTAATTATTTTTATATCATTTATGAGTGTTGAAATTTTACTGGATATTTATGTGGAATTTCCACAGAATAATCTAGATTGTAATGTGGAAGTTTTTCCTTTCAAAACAAATCTTTTATTCTCCTTCCGTCTTGAGACCATATTGTTATCGAAAAAAAAAATCCTCATCGTTTGTGTTCTAGTAAAAACATCAGTATTTGATTTGTTTCATGGAGTTGTTGCAATTTGTTCCGAAAATACAATTTGCAAATATATCACAGATAAAATTTATTTTTCTGTAAAGAATTTGCATCCCACCTTTTTGGGGCCAAATTGTTCTCCCGGCTCATTCTACCAATTTTTCGATCCTACCTGTGGGTTGTCCTCCATGACCAGTCTGATCTTCTCCACCACGTCAATCCGGCGCTGTCGGTGCAAAGCGTTAATCATCTTGGCCAGATTGGCGTCACTGTCCCGAATGGTCCAGTGCTGAAAAGCAGCATACGCGCGCTCGTGATCTGACGAGTAGCCGCTGGAGAAGGCTGCCACTTCCCGCTCGGTGGCGTTGGCCAGCGACTGATAAATATCAATCCACTGGGGGCCCACCTGAGCTGCTACCAGTTTTAGAATGTCCACTCCTAAGAAAAAGTGAAACAAATGGATTTGTTCTCTTTCTGTACATGAACAACATATGAAGAAAATACAATACAACTTTATACAGCGCATTTAGCAAAGATTTTTATTTTTTTTTTATAATCTAGAAATGAACCAGCCCATCCATCCATTTAAAACAACCAAACGTTCACCTTGAACAAAATTGTGTGCTGACCCCTCCTCCAATTAGATTCTAATTTTGCACGGCTTCATGTAATGAGTGTGTGGGGGTAGACTGCGTATAAATCGAATGTAAATCTTTTTAATTCAAAGTCTACAAATCAATGACACATAAAATAGGTAAATCAAATTGATTTAAAGAGTGGTTTTAATGTTAAGTCAGTTGGTCAAATAGTGAAATCACCTAATCTAATAATCATTGACCGTAAATATGCCTCGTCCGATAGCAGTCCACAAACAGGTGAAGTATATCCAAGATCCACTTCAATATCGTTTTCCCATTAGCATTGATTTAAAAAAAAAAATACATTGAAATAGTTCTCCCTAGTTTTCTATAATCATAAAGTCACATGGACTCACACGTGTTACCCTCAGTGACCACCAAAACAGGTCACTGAGTTTAAGCACAGCAGCTAAAAAAATACAGTACATCGCAGTGTATTACTCAGCATGAAAGACAAATGGAACTGTCGTCACTCGCCTGGCATGCTATGCTGTAACGTTGTTAACATTTTAATCATAAATAGCTTCTGGACCTATGCCAGAGTTTGTAGTAATAGTTTTCAAATTCCAATGCAATGAGCACAAAAATGTCTTCATATAGAAAAAAAATAAATAAATAAATGTTATATATATATATATATATATATATATATATATATATATATATACTATATCAATTATAGTAGCAGCACGCATGCATAGGTAACCAAATTAAAACAGAATAATTAAAGTCTTGAATAAATAACACACAAATTAATGATTCAATCGATCAATAAACTAAATGCGCTATACAGTTTACTTCTATGAGTTGGCTTATCCTTTTGATTTCTGGTAGCATCATACACTATTGAGTGCAAAGCCTCCACACATAATGAATTATTCATCCACTTTGATAATTATCAGGTTGATCCCTGATTGATGTCCACAGTGGCAAACACGCTAAATGCGCAAATCTAGGATGATGCTGAGAGATTAAATGGATAAGCCACCGCTGGTGGATATATGCCACACACATGCTAACGCATACACAAACACACGCAAAAATTTGTATGAATTAATAAAATTCAGAGGTCAATACAATGACAAATGTGAGGTGTGCACACAGTGACATGATGCATGTCACTTGAACATTGCTACTGTTACAGTCTTTTTACCCTCCATTTGAAAACTAAACAGCTCATCAACTGCACTTTTTGACCTAGTTTTGGATCCCGCCACACACACGCACGTTAACACACAAACATATTATCATCACTCAGGCTCAAGATTAATGAACTCGAGTGGCTCGTGGATCCACAAGACCTCGCGTGCCAGCCTTGTGGGTCAAAAGCCTGCCGCCTCGTTGGCAATAACAGACAGTGACAGCAGCGAAATCCCCTTGCTCTGTATGCCTCACTGTCCCTGTTAGCTGGACACACTTGGGTGGCCTATAAAAGTCTCGTGATGATTCACTGTGCCAGCCAGCAGATGTGTTTATGTCTTGGCACGAGGTCGGAGCAAGCCTGAGCGTGTGTGTTTATGCGTTTGCGTGTACAGCAATGTCGACTAATATTTCCTCAACCCCTGTCACGATCTATAACTGTGCTGCTAATGTCTCTTTTGTATAAAAATGAATATTTCTGAGCAGAAAATAAGATGCCCAGAGGGGACTCTCTGTCAATTTGAATGGGTAACAGCACATATTGAGAAATATTTTGCTTAACATTTGTCATGGTGACAAGCAACACTCAAGTCCAAGGCCTAGCTGACAAATTCATCGTGTGTGGACAATGAGTCATATTCTTTGTGGTGTAAACGCATTCCACTCGTGACATGATCTGCTTTCTTAGGGAAGCCCTTTGAATTATTTTTTTTAAATACTTCAGCAGAAAAAAAGGTGTCTGACACTTTCTGTAGACGTGTAGATGTGTAACACTACCAAGGTTAATACACTATAGTAGCAAAATGGGAAAAAAAACACTTGTTCATGAAATTAAAAAAAATAACACAAACAAAAGCGATAAACTACATTTTGCATTTACAAATACCAATAGTTATAGTGAAAATGTTTCCGTCTTTAGCAAGTAATATCTCGATGAGATTTTGAGGTTCGTTTTAAATGTAGTATTTCTGTATTACTGTTCAGCTGTGCAGATGAAAGAAGGTCAGACAGTTGGTTGGAATTGTAGTTTAGTTTGAAACTACTACACAATGCTTGTTGGCATTTTTTTTTTAAATATGTCTCTCTCTCTCTCTGTATATATATATATATATATATATATATATATATATATATATACTATATCAATTATAGTAGCAGCACGCATGCATAGGTAACCAAATTAAAACAGAATAATTAAAGTCTTGAATAAATAACACACAAATTAATGATTCAATCGATCAATAAACTAAATGCGCTATACAGTTTACTTCTATGAGTTGGCTTATCCTTTTGATTTCTGGTAGCATCATACACTATTGAGTGCAAAGCCTCCACACATAATGAATTATTCATCCACTTTGATAATTATCAGGTTGATCCCTGATTGATGTCCACAGTGGCAAACACGCTAAATGCGCAAATCTAGGATGATGCTGAGAGATTAAATGGATAAGCCACCGCTGGTGGATATATGCCACACACATGCTAACGCATACACAAACACACGCAAAAATTTGTATGAATTAATAAAATTCAGAGGTCAATACAATGACAAATGTGAGGTGTGCACACAGTGACATGATGCATGTCACTTGAACATTGCTACTGTTACAGTCTTTTTACCCTCCATTTGAAAACTAAACAGCTCATCAACTGCACTTTTTGACCTAGTTTTGGATCCCGCCACACACACGCACGTTAACACACAAACATATTATCATCACTCAGGCTCAAGATTAATGAACTCGAGTGGCTCGTGGATCCACAAGACCTCGCGTGCCAGCCTTGTGGGTCAAAAGCCTGCCGCCTCGTTGGCAATAACAGACAGTGACAGCAGCGAAATCCCCTTGCTCTGTATGCCTCACTGTCCCTGTTAGCTGGACACACTTGGGTGGCCTATAAAAGTCTCGTGATGATTCACTGTGCCAGCCAGCAGATGTGTTTATGTCTTGGCACGAGGTCGGAGCAAGCCTGAGCGTGTGTGTTTATGCGTTTGCGTGTACAGCAATGTCGACTAATATTTCCTCAACCCCTGTCACGATCTATAACTGTGCTGCTAATGTCTCTTTTGTATAAAAATGAATATTTCTGAGCAGAAAATAAGATGCCCAGAGGGGACTCTCTGTCAATTTGAATGGGTAACAGCACATATTGAGAAATATTTTGCTTAACATTTGTCATGGTGACAAGCAACACTCAAGTCCAAGGCCTAGCTGACAAATTCATCGTGTGTGGACAATGAGTCATATTCTTTGTGGTGTAAACGCATTCCACTCGTGACATGATCTGCTTTCTTAGGGAAGCCCTTTGAATTATTTTTTTTAAATACTTCAGCAGAAAAAAAGGTGTCTGACACTTTCTGTAGACGTGTAGATGTGTAACACTACCAAGGTTAATACACTATAGTAGCAAAATGGGAAAAAAAACACTTGTTCATGAAATTAAAAAAAATAACACAAACAAAAGCGATAAACTACATTTTGCATTTACAAATACCAATAGTTATAGTGAAAATGTTTCCGTCTTTAGCAAGTAATATCTCGATGAGATTTTGAGGTTCGTTTTAAATGTAGTATTTCTGTATTACTGTTCAGCTGTGCAGATGAAAGAAGGTCAGACAGTTGGTTGGAATTGTAGTTTAGTTTGAAACTACTACACAATGCTTGTTGGCATTTTTTTTTTAAATATGTCTCTCTCTCTCTCTGTATATATATATATATATATATATATATATATATATATATATAGGGGTGCACCGATCAGCTGGTATCAGGATCTATGCCGATTTCCTTAATTTGAACTTTTCAACTAATTCATGCGAATTTTAAACAATTAGTTTTTGTTGTTTCCAGGTATAATTCAATGTTTTGCGACGAAAAAAAGAATAGCGCATTAAATTTGTATGAAGTTGCCAGGTGGAAAAAAAAATAGGGATCATCAAAAATCGTGATTGGCAATTTAGGCTTTTTAAAGATCAGAGATCGGTAAGCAGCCAGGAAATTGCGATTAGTGCATCCCTAGCATTGGCACACATACTGAAATTTATACAAAATAGAAAACTCCTACGGCAACTTTAAATTTGTGAAATGTGTGCGTGGATGAACCTTCCCTCAAAAATAATGCTATTAACGATCAAACACAGGCGGATGTGAAACCAAGCTACCTAAGCCCACCCTGCTACTGCAGCACACAGTAGATTCTAACACGCTGCTCCCCACTGGGCCAGAATGTGGAACTTGGCATTATTAAGCGAGAGGATATTTAACAAGGGAGGATGGTGGGCAGGTACAATGCTGTTTTTCTTCATGTTTTTCACAACATTCCCCAACTTGCTTCGGAAATATATGTGCATATTAAATTACTTCGCACGGACCAGCGACTACAACTTGTGAGGTTCTTTTTGAATGTTTGTTTTTTTCCATTGCCCTTGTTTTCCAAACGCACTTTGATTACGTGACAGTCATTCATTTTATTACAGCAAGATGCGAGCTTGATAAAAAAAAAAAACAGTTTTACCTTAATGTAGTAAAAGGAACCTAATTATGCATACACATTCATGTTTGGGAGGGAGCGGTGGGCATGGGGTCAGATTTTTGTGATGGGAGGTATTTCTTGATTCTAGTCACATGTCACACACACACGCACACACACCCCCACACACACAATACAATTTTTGTCATAAACGTACACACTTGTATCTAAACGCGCAGCTGATCGGCAGCTATGACTTGACGTAATTTTCCGAAAATGAAGCGATTTTGCCAAGTGAAGTTCCTTCCCATTGCGTTTGTCGGTCTCCAGAGTGACGTGGAGGAAGCCGTTGTGCAAGGTATGTCGTTTAAAACAAGGCATTGCAACAAACCTGTTGAAATATTTGTACAAGTAGCACGTGATGAAGTGGTAAGCATGAAAATGCGGGTAGAGCTTCCACAGCCTGCTTGAGTCAACATTTTAGTTAGTTTTTTTTAAATGAGGTACACAAACACAGTCAGTATGTTTTTAAAATTAAACGAAAAAAAAACACAATATATGCACACATTATACACATTTTGTTTTTACAAACTGAATGCAAAAAAAAAACGTATATGTGATCTTTGCCTCTTGTACTGACTGCCGATATTAACTTATTAACTAATAAAGAAGCAAATGTCATGACTTTACTTCACAGCATGGTAATTATTTGCTCGCAAATACTTTTGAAGTCACAGAGATTACATTTTAGTGCATATGTGGATGAATTGCTTCAAAGAAAATATTGCTCAGTGACTTCTAAATCCAATAATAAAGTAATAGTAAAGTGTGAATACTTTTAAGTTCGGGTTCAAAACTATGCTTTTCCCCATGCCGATGATTCAGGTCTTTCATAATTTTTTCCCAGAATTATTTTCTAGCACTAAGGCTCCTTTCCTTGTTCACATTCAGCAGAACTGTTTATGTTATGAACTGTAACTACCTGACCATGCCACCATATGTGTCATACCAAAATTCAAACTCAGACTTGAGGAGGGAGGTGACACTCTGTTCTGACTAGTCAAAAATAATCCAAAAAAAGAAACCCTTGAGACTGTCAATTAAAGGGAAAATCTTACTCCGTGAGTCTATGGCAAAGTCATCACACAATTACAGAATATAAACCCCAAATCATCCCATGTGGGAGAATTCAAATATTTTATTCATGCTTTGAAAACATCCCGGCCCAAGAATCCCACGAACAGTGAGGAGGTGTCAGGAAGTGACATCCACATTCCAGGAGACAGATATGAGACACGGATTCAAGAGCACGAGGAAGCCTGTCGGTTGCTCTCTTCTTCGCCCAATAAAGGGTTAAGATTGTTTCAATGACTACTGCCCCACAGCTTGGAAGGGTAGAGAAGTGTAGTGTTTAGAAAAATGTGCATACCACCCCAACAGATCCACAGTCGATGCCATAGACCACCCACTGTACTGGAACCTTATACACCTGGTCATCAGAAAAGGCGATTATGTCAGACTGCTGTTTATTGACCACAGGCTAGCATTTAACACCATATTCCTCCACAAAGCTGACTACCAAAGGTCTTCATTTTCCCGACAAGCATACCACAGATGGTACATGTCTGAGACTCCCCAAGGTTGTGTACTGAACCCCTTGCTGTATTCTACAGCCATGACTGCAAAGACCTCTCGGACTCCAACATCGTCGTCGAGTTTGCCGACAATACAGCTGACAATACAGCACATTGAACTTGAACAAGTCCAAAGCGAATGACATTCGCAACAAATTGTCTCTCAAAAATGACAAGCTCAGTACATGGGATATCTTTCACCTTTCCTTTTCTGTCTTGGTTAATTGTCTGTTTTAACTACTCTAGTAAATGGGCATTACAACCTTCAAGGGGAGCCAACCATGCACCTTGAAAGGATTAAAAAGCGGGTTTATTTATTGTTCCAGAAGGTAAATGGCAGTGTAAAATGTCTGTTGTGTTGTATTCAAGTGCATACATTTCGTCATTTAAATACATACACATGGGCACCAGATTAGTCATCCCATCAGAAAAACACCCATGCACACATTGTACAAAGACTGAAAATCACCCTTTAAAGCATTTTTGTCTTAATTGGGAGGGAGGTTTAACAATGCTTTAACAGTTCTTTGTGAGTTTACCACTGTAGGGAATCACTTTCACTTAACATACAAAATGTGTCAGACAATTTCCAGGACTTGTGTAATCAAAATTGTTGTGGCAACGGAGCAGTGGAGGATCCCGGAAGAATCCTTCCAGCATGACAGAGAATGTTGGAAAAGTGTTTTTTTAACTCCTGAGGATTACTTCCACGTGTACAACAGAAAAAGTATGTACTAAAATGTGCACCCACAAACTGACTAAACACATGACGATGTGACGCCACGGTTGAGTCAAAAGGAGACCCAGTTAGCCAAGATGCTAGCTGGTGGCTAGCGTCTCCCGTCAACGGCCTGGTGGAACATATTCCAGTCAACGGAGGCTTAAAGTGAAGTGGGTAAACTTTAATGGCTAAAACCGTATATGTGTTCTTGCTTTTCAATTGAGTAAGTTTTGGTTTCAACATATTCGGTGGACATACCCGAAGTTTTTGAAAAAAACGATGGGCTTCACTTCACCATTTTGAAGGCTATGTTTATGTACCTGGCGATTGTTTTAATCAATTAAACTTGGGAGGGTTTTTGACACTTCTTTGCCTTTTTGTTTTCGCACATGTGACATCAAAGAATCTTAAAACTCAGCCACTTTATAAGTTTTAACATTTTGACCCCTATCTTTTCTACTTTCTTCTATCCATGCTGCCTGTACATCTCTTTGACTCTGTTGGGGACCTGTTTGACCTGTGCATGTACAAAAACAACAAAACTCAATGCAGCTGAAACCAGATTATTCCAGTTTTCTGTGGTCAGTCACTGAGCAGAGACAGGGAGGGTTTTTCTTTATCGTCGAGCGTGAGCACACACACACACAGGCACACACGTTCGGTGTACACATTCAACCTGTTTTAAAGTTCAGAGAGTCTTTCCTTTTCCCCGTGTGAAACTGAGCTCTCTCCCCCTGTTACGTCTTGCTGTTGTGTCAACAGATATGTACGAGAGAGCCGGAGAGAAAGAAAAGCTGACTCATTGACAGGAGGTCATTGCAACAAATAGCAAAGAACGATACGGACATAATGCCGAGGAGGGAGGAGAGAACTTAAAAATTTAAAAAAATTAAATAAAATGAATACCAAAACAACGAGGTTAAAACCGAAAAGGCATGAATAGAAAGGAGAGCAATCGTTGGTGAAATTTGAGTCTTGTGTGCAAGCCTCTGTTAAAAGTGGGAGCATGTTCCACTATAACGGACCCTTATTGTGTAACCAGTGCCCTCCACGCCATAAGCCTCAGGGCAGCATTGATCAGCTCACCCAGCCTGAGTGGTTCAATAGTGGGGATGTAACTAGAAGCATCAAGGCCTAGAGTACAACTGCGATATTGTTAACTTTTAGACTATCAGTGTGAAATATAAGCTTGGTTCGCACAAGCAAGTCAGTAAGACCAACGTAGAGTCTCAGCATGGGCTGGTTACGGTTTCAAGGCTTACCGTGGTTTTATACCAACGGTATGAGCTGTTTTATTTTTCTTTGAGTTGTCAGCAGAGGAAAGTGACCCACCACTCTATCTACAATTGTTGGTGCAAGAAGTGAATGACGATAGCACAGCTCGGATATTACAAGACAAGGAGTAAGTGATGGAGTGCTGGGCCCTTGAGCTAAAGTTGGTGTTTATTCCGCAACGACCAAGTAGTTTACATGAACAACATGGTGTCCAGTTTTATGGGAAGCGGGCGTACAATAAAATAGAGGATAAATCTTTTCACGCTAGTTGCACACACTATTAATTTAAGGGAGTCAGCTGGATTTGAAAGGTGGTTATTTTGTATTTGAGAAGCGAACACTGATCAGTTGTTGGAGTCCACAGTCATCCTCGGAATACAACGACCGTACGTGGCAGTTAGCATCTGTTAACCATTCAAAGGTAATTTTCTATGTATAATTGGTCATTTATACCAGTTTTCAATTTTTTGAGTATCTTTTTATGCAGTTAGTGAAGCAGAACTAGTGAAAAAAATCATTTGGAACTTCTCTCAGAGTTTAGTGTCTGTCTAACAACAGCACCAAAATTTAACAATCGAGTAAACCGCCACATTCATCAATCTCATGCGAACAAAGTGGTTATATGTCAAAAAGTGGTTTTGAAAGTTGGCGATCACGAAACAAAATGCCGTGAAATCAGACAGTGTCATTAATACAGATTTTATAAAGTAATTGTAGCAGCAGACTAACCTTGCCCATTGGAGTAATAGATCCACTTCTCTTTGACCTGTACGCGGGTCACAGATGGTTTCTTCTGAATTGCCCGTTCGACGATACTGCTCGGGTCCTGCATGGGGCCTTTCTTAAGCACATTGGAACTACGTTTCACACTGCACATCACAATGACAACTAATACAAGGAGGAGCAACAGGACTATCATCCAGGGGAGGTGCTCGTTGATGTCGAAGTGATCGTGAGTGCTCGGCCGTGGGGATCCCCTTCGAGTGGGTCGGTTATAATTGGAAACTCTTTCTCGGTTCGACTGCACAGCAATCTTACTGATCCCAACCCTGACCTCTGACCCCTCAAATTCTTCTACTGTCCTCTTGTTAGGACCATGCAAAAGGTAAGGATTTGGTTCATCCCATGGTTGCTTGCGATGCATTAGTTCTTTTGGTGCTGTGGGAGGTGAAGCCTGAGCAGGGTCACTGATGTCTGGAATGATGTGTGTAGCATGACTATGAATTTTACCCCCAAGTTTCCCATCTTGGTTTTCCCTCAGTTGAATAGCAGCTGAACGGCCGTTGATGCCTAGGTTGAAACACAAGGATGAAAATTAAGGCAAAGGGATGAGTGAGAACAAATGCCAAAAGTCAATAAGTCATTGAGATCGGCAATGCAATTCATATTCTCAAGCCTAATGAAACTGGCACAATGGAATGAGAGAAACCTTGAATCCATCCATCCAATTTTGTGATGGATTCATGCGATTGTTTCATATTCATGGCCTTGAAGTGTTATTTTACACAAATGTTGACTGGATTTATGACTTTACAATTGCTTTATATGAAGACGCCTTCCAACATGCAGTAAGTACATTTTGGGTTAGGCCACTGCTGTGTGAACACAACTCTAACCTTAACCCTAACCTCCAAGAAGCATCCCCATATCTTTATATTGCTTTGTTATAATACAAATTAACTCTTATTTTATACCGTGCATTAATTATCTTGAAATTCAATATTGTGGGTATAAAGTATGATTTTTTTATAAACTGGGAGCATGATGGTGAGTTCAGGACTTCATGTACAAAAATGTGATGTACTCACCTTTCCACTCTCAAGTTCAGTCGTACCAAGAGTACACTGACCGTGGGAATGTTCGGTGCTTCGCGGCAACTACTTGGCAAGCGTACGCATGTTTTTCTTCTTTAGCGCAGAGCAGTGAATGTTTACTGGCATCTCAAGATCACATTTTGTGAAGTTCCTCTTTTTGTGACTCATGCCTCGATAATCTGATTACCTGATCAAGCAGAGTGGTTATCCTCACCACCTTGCAGGCCCGTTTTTTTTGTCTTTGAACATCAGGCCCTGAGACTTTAATGTAGTGTCAATATAAATGTCCCCTCGCAATGCCCCAGTGAACCATTCAGCTGCATTCATGTTTAGTAGTGACTGGTACATTCTTGTCTTAACTATATGATTTACAAAGCCTTTAAAAGCCTGTATGCACCCTGTGGATAACAATGATATAATTACAGTTAGACAGTGCTGTATACAACTCTTTCTTTGCTGTGGATAACAAATTGGTCCTTCTTCATCCCCATTGACAAGTGACATAAGTGAGAGTCATTGACCCCTTGAAGAAACACAAAAAGTAGTGACCGCATTAGAGGTATGCGTGTCGGTGAGGGTGGAGTGATAGTGAGTATGTCTGGTTGATTCTCAGAAATGACCCACTGACTTAACAGAAGAGATGAGGAGGAGGGTGAAGGGCAACGAAAACAAAAGGGGGAGAGAATTACTCATGTTCCCTGATCCGACACATTATTGAGGTGAGGAAGAAGGAGAAGTTGACCTCCCCATGACCGCAAATAGTAGCATTCCTGGAGCAAGTAGACACCATCACTTTGTTGCCATGCCTAAGAATGTGCCTCCTTAAAAGTCTTAAAAGTCTTGGTTCAATGGGGTTTTGTGGATTCAATGACACTAAACAAACTCTCACCTTTGTGATCTAATGGTGGTGAGGAAGATTCCGATGTCACCAATTCCTGTCCTTGTGTGGTGGTTGAAGAAAAAAATGAAGATGAGGGAGCTGTTGACAAGGATCCACAGACATTATCAGTTTCTCTTGTCCCCACTACGAGCAGCGTCAACCCCTGAGCTTGGCAGTCCGCATGGGGTCGGCACTTGAGCGCATTTGATTCCACGGCGGAGAAAGTTCCTTTGGTGCACGGCTTACAAATAACATCTTCTGTTTCACTACCCCGTTTTTTCACCCTTGTTCCAGGAGGGCAGAGCGAATGGGGCTTGCACTCAGTGCTACCTTTCCCCAACAGGAAGCTGTTTGGAGGGCAGATACACACACGGTCCTGGGAGGTAGTGCACGGTTCTTTCTCAATAAGACCCGCAGGACATGGATCTTGACAGTGATGACATTGCGTAACTCCATTTTCGCCTCGTGTGAAAGTACCCTCGGGGCAAGGGGTGCACTCCCTAACAGCAGTTAGGGAACAGTGGGCAGATACATAGGTACCTGCCGGGCACTTGTCACAGACTAACTGAGAGCCAGAGTGTGGGTCTTTGTATTGATAGTGGCGGGGAGAGAGGAGGGCAAGGTCAGCTGGGTGAGTTGTGGTCAAAACCCGAGCTGAGATTTCAACCACCAATGTCCACAGGACCTGAGGAAGACAGGGAATATGTAAATTAGGGATTGACGAGTAAAATTCATGAGTTGAAAAGATTTTTTTATTGGAAAAAAGGTACTATAGAAACACAAAATCCATGTTGCACTGTATATCTCCCCTTCACAACAATCACATTGACAAAGAGTCAACTAATAGACTATATAAACAGTATAAAGACAAAATAATTACGAGACAAGAAACAGCTGGGGAAGAAACGCCGGGGAAAGGATGCACCTGATTGTCTGCCACACAAGGGGACGAGAGCTGATGGCAACAATAGCGCCTTTCACACTCTTCATAAAAATTAGCTTTTTACTGTGTTGCTGTCTTGGGAAGGGCATCGACCCGAAATGGTTGTTCCATTTCAACTGATGAATAATCGACCTTCGGTAAGATTAGAGATGAACAAAGGAAGTGAGGCGACTGTGTGAAAGCCACGACTGGCGGGTGAAGTTCATCACTCTAGACTCTTTATGTAGAACAGCAATGGAATTTTAGTGGCAATCAGGCATTTTAGTGCTTCTGTGAGTGCAGAGATCGGATGAGGCCATCAAAAGCATCAGAAGAGTCGTCATAAAACAAGCCAAAATGAGAATTCTGTGGCACTGAGAAACAATCATCATGACGGATGTCGGGGCTACGATGGAGGGTTGCAAAACATGCCAGGACTCTGGACCCTCAGAAACCTGAGCCAAAAGTACAAGCATGACTGTGCAGATAAAGTTGGAGCGGAATTTACCAGGACTGCTGGTAACTATGCATCAGCCTTTTTTATCCTAGCTCCACTGGCTCTGCTGGGAACCTGACAGCACACGTGGTTGAAAGGAATAACCTCACGTGTCTCATTTTACGTCACACGGCACAGATAAACTGAGTCATGTCCAAGTAGTTAGTTACTTTAAGTAATATCTGAAACAAACAAGGCTGCTCTGTTCATGTCCTGTATTGATCAGTGATGCTAACTAAAACCTCTTGACTGTGCCAAATTGAGGGAAAATAATCAGCAAATTTGTCGTTAGACTGTGGGAGCCAGTTGCTCTGACTCAGCAAATATAGAAAACGGAACTGTATGCCGATTGAACAAATATATATATTTTTAAATCAGATGTGTTACAGTGAGTCTACCAACAGAAGTGATAAGTTTTTGGGCTTTGATTTTTTATTTGTACTTTATCTACATACCTGTACATTGCATTTCAAGAAGAGCTATCTAAATAGATGTAGATCCAGATCCAGATTATTATGGGGCTAAAATCTGGTTAATTAATTATTCGTAAGACGTATCTACACAGTGTGACATTTTTTTTGAAAGTAGCTTGTGTATGTTTGGACAAATTATGGGAGATTAGCATCTTGTGTTGGTATGTGGGACAAAAAAAGAGGCTGGTCTGGTTTGAAATGATGAGCTAGTGGGAATTTCTTGCTGATGACGCACGAAAGCTTGTCATCTGTGAGAAACCGTAGAGATATTGCACACTCAAAGCTTTGATGTGATGTTCCATTGATGCACTCTGATAGGATAAGATTGAGAGGTGATTTTAAGTTATTTTGTATATGTCAACCAGTTTGGGAAATTTAAACATTTAAACATTTTGCCAAGGATAAAATCTAATGTATAGTCCTTAGCATGTGCTAAAGAGATTTATAAACATGGATTTGCCCTTGATAAGGTCCACATATTACACACATTATTACATTATTAGGTTACAGTACATAGATTTATTTTTAAAAAATCATGTAAACATTACTCAACATAAATTAGTAAGAATAAAATACAAATGTATGTAGTGTGCAAATTGAAATATAGGAATTAATATGTTTAATGAGAGTTAAACAAAAAGATTTTTACCGAGTTGATCGGCTGGATCACCCAATATTTTACATTTCACGCAAACTCTGTGATCGGCTGTAAATGTCATAATTTGCCGAGTGATCGATGACAATGTGCGAGCTACGACACTGCTGCAAACACAATCTGAGATGTTCTGTTCTTCCATCAAGTATGTGTGCACCCGAAAGCTAATCTATTTTTAGTCCTGTCGCATCTCAAGTGAGCGGGAAAGTCTTTGCTACCGATGGCGGGAGTTCCGCCAACGCATCCTTGACCATGCCATCAGAAATGGGCTTTTCCACCTAAAAAGCAATTGAAAGCATTTCACACTGACTCCTCAATCAGCTCCCGATGACATAGCCTCAGAAGCAAGTGTGAGTTCAGTATCTCGCTCAAGAGGACTTAGACATGCTCATAAGGGCTCAGATGGAACCGACAACCTTGGGAGTTGAACATTTTACCAATGAGCAGCACCCTGGCAGAACACCCATCGGATCACAGTTAATGATTCTGATTCAGGAGATGAACATTTCGAATCTTTATACTGAAATGGGAGTCATAATTAAGATGTGTTATTCAGGGAGCAGCCAGCTCTTCAGTGCAACAGTGGTGTCGTGTCTAATGAAATAATTTAATCAAAGCATAATGGATGCCCCCACTGGTTTTTTCTGTGAGATTATTATCAAGAGAACACATGATGAACTGGTATCAAACAGGAAATCTCTTTCACAAATACTGCAGACGCAGCTGACACAGCGGTTGTTTTAGAGGAATGGAGCACAGCACATTAATCCACTCAGGGCACACTCTCTCAGGCAAGTCCGACATGGTCGCAAGCCAGAAGGTACACGCGCCAGCCAGGCCCACCCAGAAAGCCACATATTAGTCAACCAGCCAAATCCAAAATACAAAGAACAGCTTCATCCCTGATCCAGTATCAATGCTGTGTCATGCTTTGTGAGTCATTGGATTAAATCTGCGTTAGCAGGGACTTTTCTATCTGGAGTTTGCATGCTCTCCCTAATGTCTGAGTTTGCTCAGGTAGTCTGGCCTTTCCCCACAATTTTTTTTATTTTCTTTTAAGTATTTTCATGTGGTCAGGCACTTGACAATGTTACACTGCAACTTTCTATCTCTTCCAATTGCTAGGCTGCCTTCATCCCTTTGATCTGTCACCCAGTAGCAGACTGACCTCTAATTCTGTCTTCAACTACAGTTAGAAACTAACGAGCTTACTGTGACATATGCTGTTCGGCATCCCATATATATATATATATATATGTTTGTATTATTGTTGTGATTTGATTTGATTCATGATTTACTGTCTACACCACATTTGTTTGGTAAACTTTGTTGTGACATTGTCATTTTGAATGTTTATAAGTCAAAGTGTTGAGTAAGTTTGGAGGAGCAAAAGTAAATTAAAGTAAAGTAAAAAGTCTTTCATAATAATTCATGGTTCACTAGCCTTTATTTTAGACCAATATATTTATGTATAAAAAAATCTGATTGTTTATTATAAATAAATAATCAATGTCAGATTTATTGCTTGTCTTTGTTCAAAAACGATGAGAAGAAAACCTTGAAACAATTGCAAAATAAATCACAAATGCAATATTGAAGATTTTTTTTAAATATTTTTTTAAAAATTGTTCAGCATCAGCCAATAACCAATTTATGTTTTTAAAATGCCTATTTACCTCTAAAACTTTTACGTGACATATCTGACACGGCAGTGTTTACATTCACAGAACACTGACAGTCCCACTCATGCACAGACACCCAAACCACAACCACCGACTGAATTTTTTTCATCCGAGCGAGATAAATTACTTTGTATTTTTAAATAAATCTTGTTGGACACCAACAGCAAAAGAAAGCCTAATTTTCACTGCCATTTTTACAGGGTGGCTCACACTGAACAGAAAATGATGTAATGGCAATCTGACAGGCCATTACAAGTATGGCAAGCATTGTAGGGAAGCAGGAGTATGTGGGAAATGAGATACCAAAGGAGAAAAGCTGCAACCACGCACTAAAAAGTGTGGCAAGACAAAAAGGAGAAGATGAAAAAAATGCAACCAATGCATTTTCTTCCCAGTAGTTTCCTGCTTACGTATACAGCAGACAGACACTGTCTGGAGCCTCTGCAACACAGCGATTCAAGTCAGGTCTGCTGCGTGCCATTGTTCCTATAGCTCTCAATCTAGTGTCTACGTTTTGTCGAGATATGTGTCACATGACCAACCAATCAACCAACCTAGGCACCACGAGGTACCAACGTTAAAAAGCACCTTTTTTATCGGTTGAGTCTATGACTCACTACCAGGAAGGACAATGAGAAAAGAGGGAGTGGTTGCTGGTCAGGAAGATCTTGTTTACAGCACGTGGGCAACAGTGCAGCATCCCAGCACAACAAACATACAGTACTCTCATAACCGTCACACTCCTAAATTTTGGACTCCCAGAGAAACTGAGCAAAGCAGTCTGTAATTCTACCTCAGGCGCCAGCTATTAGACCAGTCTCGAGACACACTGAGAAATCAATGAGCTCCCAACAAGGACTGCTTTGTCACGTACAGTGATGCCATGAGTCAAATCAAATCATCTTTCCCCGTTGAAATGAATGGAAAAGTCATTAATCCGATCCAGACTCACCCCCTCAAAAAATTGGAATGTTCTTTTAAATGAGAAAAAAAACACCCTACATCACTGTAATTTATAAAAACATCCAAGTACATTCATGACAAGTGTTTAATTTCCCCCTCAAAAATGACAAACAAGTAACTAGGAAAATCAAAAATACCAAATTACAAAACAACCAGGATCAAAGTAACAAACAAACACAAGGAAAAGGACAAGGATGTGGCATGGACAAAGGTCAAGAGAGAATCAGCACAACAGCAGACAAGGACAACTGACATAAACAACGACCCGGCAGGAATTGAAACGAAACAAGGAACTAAATACCAACAAATCAACAAGACAACGAGGAACACCTTGACAAGAAACGAGGGGGCTGATTGGTTAACACTTAGGACCGGGACGACAAACACAGATGGACACAATAAGCTTAATAAGACAGACCAGCCAAAGGAACACAAGGCAAAACATGAAACTAAAGTCAAAAACCTAAACCAACAAAACCGAAATCATGAATTCCATTCCATTCATCTAATGGTACACTGCATGGCGATATCACAAAATAAAGGTCCACATGGATTTGATGATAGACTCATGGCACCCACACTTGAAGCCATGAGAGCAAAACCATTATTCTAAAATAAGCATTTCGGCTCATGAACTGACAGTCTGCATGCCAACGCATTAAGTGTCTCTGCAGTCCAGGCAGGCTGTCTGTTTATATCACGTGCCGTGCATTGTACGAAAAATGTAGGTGTGTGAGATTAGTTACTAATGTTTGGCCCAGAATTCGCAATGTGCAGAATTTGGAGTCTTAAAAGTTTTAAAGTGGTTGTTTCGGGTGGGTCGTGAGTGAAAATCTGTTTTCTGTTTCCATAATGAGGTGTGTGCATACATGTTTGGTTGTGGGTGGCAGAATAACATTCGGCGGCAATCACTATCTAATTAAAGCAGGGCTTAACATGCACACATGTTCAGGATTGAGACACACACGTGCCCCCCCTTCCCTCCCTACATGTGTTTACTTAGGGGACCCCTCCCCCTAATGCACTTGTTCACACCAAGAAGCACCTGTTGTTATGCCTCGACCCGTGCCAGCCTTGCACTGTGGTCGCAACACATTTCAGCACGGACAGAAAAGAGACTGTTTGGGTTCATTGACTGTGAATTGATCACTGACAAAGCCTAATGATGATTATTTCTGTGGATGTGTCACATTGCAGCCGCTAAGTGCTCATCCATCGTGCAAATGACGTGACACAAGGTTTGTGGTTTGAAAACATCCTCTTTGTTGTGCAATGGTGGATTGCGAGGAAGCTTTAAACTGGGATCATCAAAATTATATATTGAAAAAAAATCTGAACCTAAATCTATCATATCAGTGTATGAGTGGAACAGTTAGCTTACACAGACAAAATTAGCATCTCTGATGGGTACGATTTGATTTATTTAAAGGTTTAATATTTAAATATAGGTTGTTAACTGCTATATTGTACTGTAGATGTTTTGAGTTATTTGGAGGTGATGTATTGGAAGATATAGGTAGCAAAATATTTCTACCTCCTCCCGCATAGCTCCTCTGTAGATATGAGATGATAAAAAGATGAGCCCCTACACACTGGACCATGTTTACTTCCGTGCATACAATGTTGTGAGTGACGATACTTCTTCTGCACATGCAGGTCATATTGTGGATGCATTTTGTTCACACGCCAGACAGACTTACATCGGAATTGACATGAAATGTGAACGAATGTACAAAAAAAAAATATTTCACCATAAAATCTGAATTGAGCATTAAGACCTGCAGTCTGAATGTAGCTGTATGAAGGCCCAAGTTTGAAACTCCATCATCATATTTAAACAATTGAAACCTGATTTTATAGCCTGAATGACCAATCCTGATAAAAAAAAACTCAGCAGCCTACATTAGATATCGAATCAACAACAAAAACAACACGAGGTTTCCTCTACTGCAAACTTTCCAACAACCAGAGTAATCTCCCAAAAAAATAAAAAGACAATACAGTGACGCCTTAAAATATGAGTGACCCAACTTACTGGTTTTACAGGATAGTGCTGTACGGTGTCAATAAACTCAGTTCAATTCACTTCACAATTTTTTGCAAATACTGAAAAAATGCGGCTTCAGTCTGTTTAATGCCACACCCAGTTGAAGTTTACTGTCAAACTAAACAAAGAACCTGCAAAATCTACATGTTGTGTGCAGTATTTATAAGAATCAAACTACATTGGCTAGCTTAATGCTAACATTGCCATGTACACAGCCCTTCCCGCAATGAATATTTGAACACAAATGGTGGAACAACACAAGTGGACAGATAATATGGCAATACACACTGGCATGGATTTTTTTTAATCCTTTCCCAAGAAAAAACACTAATATTACCTGAGTAACTAGAAGTCTAATTTTCTTTATCAATGTCTAGATGACTTCATTAATTCAAACAACGTATTTTTGAACAACGCCTGAAAACCCATACATATCCCATGCCTAGTTTTTATTTTTCTTATTTCATTTCTATTTGATTGATCTAGTTGTTTGCTCTTGGCGTCATGTTTGCCCCGTTGCCTCCTTCATCTTCATGTTTTTATTTATATATATTTTTTTTTTATGCTAAGCTATCTTAGTATTGCCTAAACACACCAAGGCGGACACGTCAGAAGGATCAGCACACTTAATTGAATTGTTGCTTTCATGATGCAGAAATTGTTTGCTTCTTTACAGTGTGTTGTATTATGCTATTTTGCTGTTTTTATAAATTCTTATATCATAGTGCTATTTTTCCTTTTTAAAAAAAAAAAACAAGAGCAAAATGTGTTGGCTTTTTTTATGGGGGGGGCTGCAACGGATTAAATTTTAATGTGGGTTCTCCAGCAGTGGTGCAAAATATTTTGGTTCGATAGAGATTTTCAGTTTTACAGAAAGTAATCAGACCATAGCTTTGTTGTGACAAGCAATGAGAGATAAAGACTCAATGACTGATATTTCTGAACGGTTTGGTCAACACAACTGCAATGTGACAAACAAACACACCACTGTTACATCTTGTCTGTTGCTTCGCCCACAGCGGAATAACTGGATACTGATCAGATGTTAATATGGAAGGAGGGGGGAAGGACGACATAAATGGACATTGTGATTGAAAATTGTCAACATGTAGGCACACTGCCCCTGAAACTCAGTCTGTAACAGAGTGGAAGTGATGTGGGATGGAAAAAATAGCCACTGCCTCTTTAAATTGAGAATCTGTTGAAGGAATCCTTAGGATAAGGAGCAAGAAAGCAATAAATCAAATGAATGCACTCACCACTGCAGAAATACACATGGCGGACATTGTGTAGATGTACACAACCCAGATGAGGCTCAAACAAACGTCCTTGTCCAAGTTGACAAGATAACACTTCTCATCTCTGGGTGCCTGCGCTCGTCATCCTCCTCAGTACACTACGGAGGAGAGAAGCCGCTCAGCTGCAGTGCTTTATAGTCTGGGTCCCCAGATGGAGTGGTTTAAGGGAGTCAAGGATGAGGGTTTGTCTCACAAAGAACGCTGTGCTAATTCCCATCGCGGTGATGGATGAGGGCCACACGGGCACCGCCGCCTCGCCCCGTGCACGTTGTTGAGTGAGCAGTGCGGCGCTGTCCTCGCTGCGGAGCATAGCGGATACTGTGACGCGGTGACGTAGACAGTGGGGCGTGGTTAAGCGGGCAAGCACGTGCGCGAAACTCTGAGCTTTCTGGAGGATGCAATTTCAGTATAGTTAATAATTCAAGACAAATTTATAATAGAATATATTATACTGCTTTATATATGCAGCAACATCAACAGCGTTTTTATTTTCATTATTGCACCAGCCAGAGAGGAGTAAACCCCCCCCAAAAAAAACAATTATACGTCAAAAGAGGACCAATTGCAACTTGGGCTAATTTGTGCAACTTTTTGGGTTATTCATTTAACAGATAAAGTAGGCTGAAATGAATTAAAAACAGTTTTTCCCATAAAAAAGTAGACGAAGATTAATCATTTCAAAACTTTTCCCACTACAAATGTGACCCACAGTAAAAGAAAAACAAACACAATTAAATATTTTTTCAACCTTTTTCAGAGAGGAAGCAAAAATAAACAACGAATATTGTGTGGGTTCATAGGTGTGCATGTTATATGTGGTTAAACATGGTCCGAATTAAAAAAAATGTATATATATATATATATACATAAATATATATATACAACATGTTTTAACTCAGTTTTTAACTCATATATTTTAACTCAATTAACTCAGTTTGATTTACTTCATAAATAATTTGCATACTTAGCAAATATTTCTCCATATTAGCTGTACATCTTTAGCAAGTCTCAGAACAAAACACCGTGCTCAAGTTACCACAGGGCCTTGCAAACCAACACTGCTGGAGTGTGCCTCTTGTGGGCAGTTTTGAGAAATGTTTTGCGTGTAAAGATGTCTCTATTTTGATTGTATTCAAGAATCAAAGAAAGCTATTATAACAGTCTTTTAATGATTCCGATTCTGATTCTAAATATACTTCATATTTGGATATTTTGTATCAATTCCAAGATATTATTCAAGTAAATATCTGTTCCAAGCGTCGCAAAAAAATAGTAGTTGAAAAATGTGATTGATCGCAATTATTCATGGGATATTTTGTGATTAATTAGTTAAAAAATTAATCACTTGACAGCACTAATATATATATATATATATATATATATATATATATATATATATATATATATATATAGATAGATAGATAGATAGATAGATAGATAGATAGATAGATAGATAGATAGATAGATAGATAGATATCAACTTAAAAAACGTATGAGGGCAGATTGACTTTATTTGATATGGGGTTGCTCAGTGGACCTTTAAATGGTAGCAGATGTTTGTGTGTTTGAATGTGATTGTTTAATTTTGAACACATCACAGGGTATAAGAGGATGTGCAACCACACTCCAGGTGGTTATTTTTACTAGCTTTCTTTAAAAAAATGTTCTTAATTGTACAGGTTATAGGTCACCTGTTGGATTATTATTATTTTTTATTTTTTTTCAAATTACATGGCCTCATTTTTTATGTCAGAACAAACTGCCATTTGGGTTGTGTAGCCTTTTATATCCACTTCATCCAAAGGCATGATTGCATTATTGCAGTGAAGCACAAGAAGTGTACAGCAGTGTATCATCAGAAACCGGGTCGCTAACCTCCACTGGTCTGATATGTGTCAGTGGAGCAAACATGGTGGTTTGACCAAGCCACTCAGTCATCTGTCCTTTGCAGTCTGCCATCCAGTTCCCATCCTGCTGCCCAGATATCTAGACATGACGTGTGCAGTGTTTTAGCCCATTGGGCCACAGTCAGCATGCACACAAGCTGTTGTGCTTAGAGCCTCAGGCATTGCTGCAAATAGCAGCAGCTGATAAGCAAGTCCAGCACCATCTGCCTTGCACGTGCAACCATGGGGAGTGGACATGAAGCGCAGGATGCTGAGGGCGGGTGGAGATAAGGGGATGAAGTGTAATTCGTTGCCTCTGCTCGTGAGGGAAAATCCGTATGAGAAGTAGGTCAAAATCAGCAGAAGTAAGGAATTAAATCTAGAATCAGGAAGGTAGAGAATGCCAAGAGCAATAAAGAATGTTATGACGGTGTGTGACACTGAGGATAGGATAGATTCATTGCACATCCTGACCAGCACTTCTGCTTACTCATCCTGCAGAGCAGTGTTGACATTCAGCTGGACAAACTACTCAAATAGCTCCAGGTCACCACATATTCTCAGACTGCAGTTACTTTGTGATGGACTGTGTTGCGGCTTTATAGAGCACAATAAAAGCAAGCTTGGTCTGGTACAGATTACAAGGTAGCATACTTGCATACATGATTCGCAATGTATTTTTATAGCATGTATGTTCATTACAGTGCATATATAGTTTCGCAACCACTTTTATTTGGATACTAGCATCTTATCTATAATTCCACTCAATTGTGCTGGAAAGATGGGAGTGGAATGTAAAACTTTGGATGCCCAAATGACAGCCCGTGGGTTAGGCAGTTTTAGTAGCATATACTAAAAATGACAAGTTGGCAAGGCCTGCAAAGCAACTAATTTTTTTTAGAAAAATGAATTGAGTGCTTTGAAGAAGTGCAAACTCTAACAGGATGCCACTCTGACATGGGCAACCAATAAGAATGAGAATCATAATAATATTTTTTTGGAAACCGTTCAAGTACCAAGTGATTTATAACTAAAAAAGGAACGTTTCTCTTCATAATTCCCCACTAAAAGATTTCAGAAATAATTCATTTTCAGAAGTGAAATGTTTTGCTGCACTAGCTGCTCATATTTGTTTTCATTTTGATTCTTATTGTGAAAACGTGATTCAGCCGCCACTTAGAGTAAGGATGAATCTATTTGGCTACACGCCTGATACTGAAAAACTTTACCCATTTGCCTCATTTTGAACAGAATGCGGTGACATTTGTCAGAATAACTGATGGATATAAAAACTATATTTGGTTTGGGCGCATTCAATATATTAGAGTTCAAGTGTATAGAAAGGGTCTTATTCAAACCTTCTGTTGTTGAAGGCTGTTTTTTTTTAGACACAATCATATTTCACTTTTCCGTTTGTTACAACAAACAAATCTATCCTATTGGTACCCTGCCTGAAACTGATGGAAAGGTAAAAAGTCACACGTCACTCTATTGTGCAATGGTGGTGCAGAAAATAAATGAATGAAGGAAACTCTGACATCTACTGGTAGAAGGATCTTACTACATTATATTTAATATTTAAGTATTTAAAACGTGTAATGAAGACATCCAAAGCAACGGAATGGACAATTATTTGAATCATGTTAAAATTTTACAACCTGTAGAACGTGTTGGATAGAATGGTGGAATGAACTAAATTTGTTTTCAATTCCTTTTGAATTCAAATTATAATTTGTTTGGGCTTGACACAACGTGTATGCAGTTTTATTTTCTACCCACAAGGGGGTAACAAGTCATCTTTCCTTCAGGAAGTTTTCAACTGCATGTTTCTCGGTGAATATGTCCTGTATTTTTGTGTAGGCATGGGTGTGCAACCATCAGTGATATTCTCATCTTTTCAATATGAAGCTACCCATAAAAAGTGGCGTTAACTGCCTAAATATTACTTGTAAAATATCACAGTGTGTGGAATTAGTGTTTAATTTAAATGTAATTTATTTGCATGATTTTTGTGTACCAAAATGATGCCATAAGGGATTTTCTTTTGTTTACTTCATTGAACCAACTGCTGCACTTGGCTAACAACCACATCATGGTGAGATAAATTTAAGAACAAGAAAAATTTAAGACCTTCGCTTGTGCTCTTTTATTTCTTCTTTATGCATTACCAATCTACCAGTAAGCAACATGGCTGTGTCGATAGTAACTTTGATGTATAAGATGCAAAAAGGACTCCACGAGTGACCAGAACTGGAAACAACGCTCTTTGGTTTGAAAAAAAACAAACTTTATTAAAAATTTCCAGGCACCAGGGAGAAAGGAGCTTGATTCCTGAATATAAAAAGTAGTCATCTCTTTTACTTTGCTGAATGCTAAATCTAATTGATCATGCGCTGACATCAAAATTCAAACACTTTAAATATGAAGCTTATGTCAAAACAAAACTTAACAGAACACATTAAAAAAGGAAATAACAGTTACAACACCACAGCAGTGGTAAAGAAGGTCCGCCAACGTCTGCACTTCCTGAGAGTCCTCAGGAAATTCAACCTGGACAGGAAGCTGCTGCTGGCCTTCTACCACTCGTCCATCGAGAGCCTGCTGACGTACTGTGTCTCCACCTGGTACAGCGGCTGCACTGAGGCGGACAGAGTGAGGCTCCAGAGGACAGTCAAAACAGCGCAAAGGATTATTGGCTGCCCTCTCCCCTCGCTGTCGGACATCTACACCGCCCGGTGCCTCAGAAGGGCTCTCAACATCGTCAAAGACAATACCCACCCAAACTCACACCCGTTCGACCTGTTGCCCTCTGGCAGGCGCTACAGATGCATCAAATCAAGGACCAATAGACTGAGAAACAGTTTCTTTCCGAGAGCCATCTCCATACTGAACTCTCACACACACACGAGACCACCCTAACCTTGCAAAACAGCATTGTGATGTGTTTCTATATGCCCTATTCAGTACTGAATTCCATTGCACTGTCTTATTTATTTATCTAATTTTAAAGGGATTTCTATTCTATTCTATATTTCAGTTTGCCTCTGACTGGTGAAATTCAGAACAAACATCAGACAACTGGCATCTTCTAAAAATCGAAGCAAATCATCCATCTAAAACCATTACGTCGCTAATGTCCAAGGCTCTCTTCTTTCGGTACCAGTAGATGGTGTAACGAACTCACAATGTTCATTTGTTTGTGATACTTTATTTTGAAGGCATAATTTGGATGCGAAATGCTTTTAATTTGGAGCGCTTCTGGGACGTTTAGGAAGTATAGATTAACATTACGCAATTTAAGGGGGCGTTTCCAGAGGAAACGAGGAAAGGAAAGGAAAGGAAAGAAAAGCAAAGGAAAGGCTTAACCATCGCGACATTTCTGATCAAGGAATTGGCTAACGCAATATTTTTAAGGCTGCAAGCACCTGGCTGGAATGGGGACAAGGTACTTAATTGTTTTTTTTCATCGTTATTTTGTTTGCCTTGATTTACTCTGACAATAGTATCTTTTTGTATATTTGGTAGTACCGCAGGTATTTTGTTGTAACATTAATTTCTCACGGACGGCTAAAAGTAGTTATATGGATTGGATTGCATGCTGTTAAGAGCTCTCATTTGTTTATTTTTTTGTTTGTTCTCCACCGTAGCTCTTACGGGGTTTCCACAATGGAATCAAGGCTACAAAAGGAATTATAAGGTTTGTGGAATATCATTACGCTTCACCATTGTCTCTGGCTCCATTCTGATCAAGATGAAGATGACAATGGCGAGCATGATGGAGGAGTATATGCAGATCAGGACTGTGGCGATAGAGACTGTGATGGTGGTAACTTGGGCAGTGGCAACTGTGTCGTTGTTCAACAAATGCGGGCTGCTGATGTCCGCGTGTTGGGACAGTAGACACTTGAGGATGACGTCACAGTGTTTGGTGGCCACCTTGCTGTCCACCGTGCATCGATAGTGGCCACAGTCCAGCTCAGTGATGTTGTCCACATGCAAGGTGCCTCCGACGGGGTCCACGATGGCGTTAGCAGGCAGGACTTGGTCTCCGCTGGTCTTGGTCCAGGTGTACTTCAGAGGGGGAGTTCCTTGCAAGGATCTACATTTGAGCGTCATCCCAGAGCTTTCGCTGCCCACGTCACACAGAGGCTGACTGGGCACCTCCATGACCTTCAGCTTCAGGCTCATTGAATCGATGTTTACGTCAGGTAACATCACCCTGCACTGGTACATCTGGGAGTCTGAGAAACGAACATCTTTGATGGTGATGGAAGCGTCGCCATTTTGAGGATCTGGTGATGTGAAGTGGACCCTCCCCTCTAGTGGTTTGTATGGAACAGGATACAATGCGCCATGATTAAACCAGAGGATGGTCTTCTCAAACTGGTTCACGGACACAATACTCCAAATGATCTGTGTGTGCTGTGGGGTGTCCAGGGTGTGATTGTAGTGGCAGGCCAGGTTGACATTTGACCCAAGGGCGGCGTAGTAATGATCCTTGTCAGTGTTGATTTTCAGAGCGCAGGCTGGACCAATGCTGCAAAGCACTCCCAGCAGGACAAAAGGCCACATCATCGCCATGGATCGGCTGACAAATATAAACACAAACACACTGATATCAGCTATTTGTCTTTTATTAATACAATTGTAGAAATTATCAATCTGCAATGATTTCTGTATTAAATGAACACACTTAGGATCAAAACTTGTCTTTTGCTTTACAAGTGTAAAAAAGATGGAATATATTGCACTATCTCACTCATGTGGAATATACAGAACAATACTATTTGTCACCATCCCTTACCTAGTCAGCTTATTCAATGAAGGAAGGAAGGTGGACTCAAGAGCAGCACAGTCTGTATCCAGTGTCTTCTTTGCTGTTGGCGTTTGTCTGGAATGGCAGCAAAACATGCCAAGCAGCACTATAACCAGATGGAAGAGATGAAGGCATTAAAGGGCAAGATCATGGTTTCAAAGGTTTCAAAAACAAAAAGAAGCATATTTCATCTTTTTGATGTCTTACTATATGTTGGCAGCTGACAAACGCAACAGAAAAGCCAAAATGGCACCAAATATGCAAAATCTTTTCAGGATGTGCATTATTAGTTCAAACAACTTCATGGTTCTTTCACTGTTTCCCTCCTTCTCTCCTTTAGCCTGCCCTTTCTTTTCCACTCAGTCTCATCCATTTTGCACACAAACCCAAAATCTCTGTTATGATCCAGTCTGTGGCCTTTTTTCTAAAATGCTGTCATCTAAATCTAGCACCCCGCTGTTTTTTTATTAGTATTTTTACAAAAGGGGCATGTAATTGACTGGGGAATTTGATCCAGTGGCCACTGCCAATTTTAAAGCTTCTAGAGCAGAGTCTTCAATCCTGTCCCTCGAGGGCCGGTGTCTTGGATGTTTTCCCTCTCTCACTGCTACAACACACCTGATTTAAACAATCAGATAATCAGCAAGGTTCTCAAAACTGGATAACAATCGTGATCATTTGAACTATGTGTGTTGCATTAGGCAAAAATGGGAGCAGTGTTGACATTCAGCTGGACAAACTACTCAAATAGCTCCAGGGCACCACATATTCTCAGACTGCAGTTACTTTGTGATGGACTGTGCTGCGGCTTTATAGAGCACAATAAAAGCAAGCTTGGTCTGGTACAGATTACAAGGTAGCATACTTGCATACATGATTCGCAATGTATTTTTATAGCATGTATGTTCATTACAGTGCATATATATGTGACGGGCCACTCCTTTTGTGGCGATTTGCAGCACCAAGTCGCTGACGCTCCGATACACCACGGACACTCAGGTGGATTTTGGAATAGTTTCTTTAATTTAATTCTGCAACACAATGTGGCAAGAGCAAGAGTGAAGTCGCAACCATCTCGAGATAATCACTCTGCAATCCTCGTAGCTCTAACTGACTGATAACATAAACAAATTAAATCTGACTCTATAAAATTAAATAAAGTCCTTATTACAAGTGTGATCGTATAGTGTTTTAACTAGAATACAATTACATCCAACTTTCCTGGGAATACAATTCTATGACTATTTACAGTAAGAAAAGGAAAAAGAAGATATTCGCTCTCATTTACAGAGTGACCCTGAATGCATCACACCATAGAAGACAAGTAGCAGAACGTGACTACGTCACATCGCCAATGGCGGCAGCGCTTAACTGCAGGCTCGCGCAATTACATTCAAATAAATGAAAAACACGACAATAAAAACAAGATACAATAAAACAGAAAAGAGAATCACATTACCTGCAACACAATGTGGCAAGAGCAAGAGTGAAGTCGCAACCAGCTCGAGATAATCTGCACAACACACGTGTTTACAAATAAATTTAACAGAAGTTGACAAAATGTTACTTTTACAACAGTACAAGAATCGATGTGGGCTCATGACAATCAACTGAACTACTTGATCGCACCACAGCAACATAAACGAACCAAATCATAATAATGTGCATTTGTTGGACGAGCAACGAGATGCGACTTACCTACCACTCTGTAATCCTCGTAGCTCTAACTGACGCTACGCGGGATGCAGGTGCCACATTGTGTGCCATTGCGTCACTTCCGCCATCATTTAACAATGTATATATTTTACTCCGTTACATATAGTTTCGCAACCACTTTTATTTGGATAGTAGCATCTTATCTATAATTCCACTCAATTGTTCTGGAAAGATGGGAGTGGAATGTAAAATTTTGGGTGCCCAAATGACAGCCCGTGGGTTAGGCAGTTTTAGTAGCATATACTAAAAATGACAAGTTGGCAAGGCCTGCAAAGCAACTAATTTTTTTAGAAAAATGAATTGAGTGCTTTGAAGAAGTGCAAACTCTAACAGGATGCCACTCTGACATGGGCAACCAATAAGAATGAGAATCATAATAATATTTTTTTGGAAACCGTTCAAGTACCAAGTGATTTATAACTAAAAAAGGAACGTTTCTCTTCATAATTCCCCACTAAAAGATTTCAGAAATAATTCATTTTCAGAAGTGAAATGTTTTGCTGCACTAGCTGCTCATATTTGTTTTCATTTTGATTCTTATTGTGAAAACGTGATTCAGCCGCCACTTAGAGTAAGGATGAATCTATTTGGCTACACGCCTAATACTGAAAAACTTTACCCATTTGCCTCATTTTGAACAGAATGCGGTGACATTTTTCAGAATAACTGATGGATATAAAAACTATATCTGGTTTGGGCGCATTCAATATATTAGAGTTCAAGTGTATAGAAAGGGTCTTATTCAAACCTTCTGTTGTTGAAGGCTGGGTTTTTTTAGACACAATCATATTTCACTTTTCCGTTTGTTACAACAAACAAATCTATCCTATTGGTACCCTGCCTGAAACTGATGGAAAGGTAAAAAGTCACACGTCACTCTATTGTGCAATGGTGGTGCAGAAAATAAATGAATGAAGGAAACTCTGACATCTACTGGTAGAAGGATCTTACTACATTATATTTAATATTTAAGTATTTAAAACGTGTAATGAAGACATCCAAAGCAACGGAATGGACAATTATTTGAATCATGTTAAAATTTTACAACCTGTAGAACGTGTTGGATAGAATGGTGGAATGAACTAAATTTGTTTTCAATTCCTTTTGAATTCAAATTGTTATTTGTTTGGGCTTGACACAATGTGTATGCAGTAAGGGGGTAACAAGTCATCTTTCCTTCAGGAAGTTTTCAACTGCATGTTTCTCGGTGAATATGTCCTGTATTTCTGTGTAGGCATGGGTGTGCAACCATCAGTGATATTCTCATCTTTTCAATATGAAGCTACCCATAAAAAGTGGCGTTAACTGCCTTAATATTACTTGTAAAATATCACAGTGTGTGGAATTAGTGTTTAATTTAAATGTAATTTATTTGCATGATTTTTGTGTACCAAAATGATGCCATAAGGGATTTTCTTTTGTTTACTTCATTGAACCAACTGCTGCACTTGGCTAACAACCACATCATGGTGAGATAAATTTAAGAACAAGAAAAATTTAAGACCTTCGCTTGTGCTCTTTTATTTCTTCTTTATGCATTACCAATCTACCAGTAAGCAACATGGCTGTGTCGATAGTAACTTTGATGTATAAGATGCAAAAAGGACTCCACGAGTGACCAGAACTGGAAACAACGCTCTTTGGTTTGAAAAAAAACTAACTTTATTGAAAATTTCCAGGCACCAGGGAGAAAGGAGCTTGATTCCTTAATATAAAAAGTAGTCATCTCTTTTACTCTGCGGAATGCTAAATCTAATTGATCATGCGCTGACATCAAAATTCAAACACTTTAAATATGAAGCTTATGTCAAAACAAAACTTAACAGAACACATTAAAACAGGAAATAACAAGGGGGGGGTATTTTGTCCCAGCTGAAAATGACATCAGTTTTTCCTCATAGCTCAGGTAACAACCAATCACAGCTCACCTGTTCGCTGAAGCTGAGCCACGATTGGTTGTTGCCTCAGCCCTGAGTAACTGTGATGTCATTTTCAGTTGAGAGAAGTGACAAAATGGCCGCCCCCTGAGATGGCTTAAAATGAGCGACTTTGTGTCTATAAATATCTATCAATGTTCATATTTTGTAATGGCCACAACTAGAACGTTCCTGGGAATTCACAATGGTCCCATCACGAGTGAGCTATTTTTAGAACACCGCATAGGTGAGCCCTTCGTGAACCCATTTCTTGCGGAGTTGATCTTACAGGTGACAAAGTATTACTGCTAAAAATTCGTAATAACTAATTCTTCATAAAACAAACATGTGCTAGTGTATAAAAAAAAGAGCTATGAATGGTTGGCAACCAATTCAGGGTGTACCCCGCCTACTGCCCGAAGACAGCTGAGTTGGACTCCAGAAGAATAAGTAATGTGGATAATGGATGGGTGTATTGCTCCATAATATTGGAAAAAAATGCTATTTGGTTATTGAGCATAGCGATATCGATATTATTGCCATATTTAACATGTTAAATACCTAAAGAAATGAGAATTTCATTATCAAATCAAAGAATAACATTCTTTTCACACAGCAAAATAAGCGAGCTCTTAGCTAATTAATCATAACTACCCAACATAATGATTAATGATTGGGCAGCGATTCATATTTCAGTTTGCCTCTGACTGGTGAAATTCAGAACAAACATCAGACAACTGGCATCTTCTAAAAATCGAAGCAAATCATCCATCTAAAACCATTACGTCGCTAATGTCCAAGGCTCTCTTCTTTCGGTACCTGTAGACGGTGATGCCAATTGCGACAGTGGCGAGCATGATGGCGGTGATGATGCAGATCAGGACTGTGGCGATAGAGACTGTGGTGGTGGTAACTTGGGCAGTGGCAACTGTGTCGCTGTTCAACGAATGTGGGCTGCTGATGTCCGCGTATTGGGACAGTGGACACTTGAGGATGACGTCACAGTGTTTGGTGGCCACCTTGCTGTCCACCGTGCATCGATAGTGGCCACAGTCCAGCTCAGTGATGTTGTCCACATGCAAGGTGCCTCCGACGGGGTCCACGGTGGCGTTAGCAGGCAGGACTTGGTCTCCGCTGGTCTTGGTCCAGGTGTACTTCAGAGGGGGAGTTCCTTGCAAGGATCCACATTTGAGCGTCATCCCAGAGCTTTCGCTGTCCACGTCACACAGTGGCTGACTGGGCACCTCCATGACGTTCAGGTTCAGGCTCATTGAATCGATGTTTACGTCAGGTAACATCACCCTGCACTGGTACATCTGGGAGTCTGAGAAACGAACATCTTTGATGGTGATGGAAGCGTCGCCATTTTGAGGATCTGGTGATGTGAAGTGGACCCTCCCCTCTAGTGGTTCGTATGGAACAGGATACAATGCGCCATGATTAAACCAGAGGATGGTCTTCTCAAACTGGTTCACAGACACAATACTCCAAAGGATCTCTGTGTGCTGTGGGGTGTCCAGGGTGTGATTGTAGTGGCAGGCCAAGTTGACATTTGACCCAAGGGCGGCGTAGTAATGATCCTTGTCAGTGTTGATTTTCAGAGCGCAGGCTGGACCAATGCTGCAAAGCACTCCCAGCAGGACAAAAGGCCACATTATCGCCATGGATCGGCTGACAAATCTAAACACAAACACACTGATATCAGCTATTTGTCTTTTATTAATACAATTGTAGAAATTATCAATCTGCAATGATTTCTGTATCAAATGAACACACTTAGGATCAAAACTTGTCTTTTGCTTTACAAGTGTAAAAAAGATGGAATATATTGCACTATCTAACTCATGTGGAATATACAGAACAATACTATTTGTCACCATCCCTTACCTAGTCAGCTTATTCAATGAAGGAAGGAAGGTGGACTCAAGAGCAGCACAGTCTGTATCCAGTGTCTTCTTTGCTGTTGGCGTTTGTCTGGAATGGCAGCAAAACATGCCAAGCAGCACTATAACCAGATGGAAGAGATGAAGGCATTAAAGGGCAAGATCATGGTTTCAAAGGTTTCAAAAACAAAAAGAAGCATATTTGATCTTTTTGATGTCTTACTATCTGTTGGCAGCTGACAAACGCAACAGAAAAGCCAAAATGGCACCAAATATGCAAAATCTTTTCAGGATGTGCATTATTAGTTCAAACAACTTCATGGTTCTTTCACTGTTTCCCTCCTTCTCTCCTTTAGCCTGCCCTTTCTTTTCCACTCAGTCTCACCCATTTTGCACACAAACCCAAAATCTCTGTTATGATCCAGTCTGTGGCCTTTTTTCTAAAATGCTGTCATCTAAATCTAGCACCCCGCTGTTTTTTTATTAGTATTTTTACAAAAGGGGCATGTAATTGACTGGGGAATTTGATCCAGTGGCCACTGCCAATTTTAAAGCTTCTAGAGCAGAGTCTTCAATCCTGTCCCTCGAGGGCCGGTGTCTTGGATGTTTTCCCTCTCTCACTGCTACAACACACCTGATTTAAACAATCAGATAATCAGCAAGGTTCTCAAAACTGGATAACAATCGTGATCATTTGAACTATGTGTGTTGCATTAGGCAAAAATGGGAGCAGTGTTGACATTCAGCTGGACAAACTACTCAAATAGCTCCAGGGCACCACATATTCTCAGACTGCAGTTACTGGGTGATGGACTGTGTTGCGGCTTTATAGAGCACAATAAAAGCAAGCTTGGTCTGGTACAGATTACAAGGTAGCATGCTTGCATACATGATTCGCAATGTATTTTTATATTTTTATGTATTTTTATTTAAAGACCGCGCTCACAAGAGAACGGCGAGCCGAGACGAACTGAAAGCACCCTCGACGGACCTTCAGGAAACAAGCTACAAATTGGTAACGTGTGCATAAGCCAAAGGAGAGAAATAAGACAACGATGTGCGGTGGTCTTCATCAGATAGCACATATTAAGAAAGCAACGCATGCTTTGTGTTATGGACTACTCTACTCGGACTCTTATTAAATAAAGAAGCAATGATGGCAGATGACGTGACGCAAGTAACCACGGAGGACGCACATGCGTGCAGTACCAATAATGGTCAGAAGAGAGCGCCAAAGTACACTGAAAAAGGCCTTGAGGACTTTTTGAAGCGGCAAATCAACTTAAGGAGAGTAAAGCTTTCACAAGTGACGGCGAAATTGAATAAAATAAATGCCTTGATGACAGATAATGAGAATCCAGATACAGTGGATGAACATCTGAATGAGTTTTCTAAACTCATGAGTGACTTTGTCCAGTCAAATGAAAATATTTTACAACTGTTACCAGAAGAAGAGAAAGATGCTGATCAGGCATTTTGGTATCAACCAAAAAAGGAAAACTTCAGCAAATTCATGATGAACGCTGAAAAATGGACTATCGACGCAAGACATCTACAAGACAACATGGGACCAGACAACATGGGACCAGACGACGTGGGACCAGATGACAGCGCATCTTCAACAGGACGAGCAACAGGAAGGCGTCCGGGATTCTGCACATCCAGGGCCGGGTCCAGTAGCTGTGGTTCAACTACATCATCATCTGTACGTCGCCTGGAACAAGCGGAAAGAGCTTCTCTGATGGCGAAAGCAGAGAAGTTAAAGGAGAAGCAAGCTCTGGAAATGGAAGAATTGAAGTTAAAGGCAAGGAAGGAGCAGCTTGAAATTGAAACTCAAATTGCTGCTTCTACTGCAAAGATTAAAGTGCTTGAGGAGAGTGAGTATGGAGACAATGAGGACAAAGGTGTAACCTTTCAGCGTGCAGACTCATTTAGTAGCATGCCCCCCGTTGTCATCAATAAACGGACAGAGCCTCGCTTAAACGGATCACAGTATGAAGTTAAACAGGAAATGCCAACGCGAACGGTTGACATGGACACTGAGGTTAACTTGTGTGAAGTAATGCTAAAGCAGAATGACATTACAGAAATGTTAGTTAAGCAACAAAAACAAACAAACTTACCCCAGAGGGATGTTCCTATATTCAGTGGTGATCCTTTAGATTTCAAGTCATTCCTAAGAGCTTTCGACCATACAATTGTCAGCAAGGTCGATAATGATAGTGACAAGATTTATTATCTTGAACAATTCACAAAAGATGAACCTAGAGACTTAGTTCGAAGTTGCCAACACATGAGCCCTCAAAAAGGCTATAACGAAGCAATGAAACTCTTATACTATCATTATGGCAACGAGATCAAAATTGCAACAGCTTACCTGAACAAGGTTGTTAACTGGCCTCAGGTGAAAGCAGATGATGCCAAAGCTTTGCATAGTTACTCTTTATTTCTAACTGGCTGTAACAGTGCAATGCAGGATATTAATCATCTTGACGAATTCGATAATCCCACAAATCTCAAGGTCATAGTTTCTAAGTTGCCTTACAAAATGAGAGAAATGTGGAGGGTCTTTGCCTTCGACATTCAGGAAAACTCTGGTGGAAGAGCTAGGTTTTCAGATTTAGTGAGATTTGTTAACAGACAAGCTAAAATAGCTTCAGATCCGCTGTTTGGAGACATTAAAGATGTTGACAAGGACAAGCAGCATTCAAAACAAAACAAGACGTATAGACCGAAGGGCAGTGCATTTGCCACCAGTGTGGCTCCTGCAAGAGAAGAAAAGATTCCAAATGGTAACAAAGGCATCATAAAGCAAAGAGTTGATGCGTTTAAGAGTCCGTGTGCATATTGTGAGAAAAAACACTCACTTGCGGACTGTCAGAAAATAAGACAACTGCATCACAAGGAAAGAGTGGAGTTCCTTAAGGGAAAAGGACTGTGCTTTTCATGCTTGACTCAAGGTCATTTGAGTAAGGACTGTAAGAAACGACTTCAATGTGATGAATGTTCAAAAAGACATCCCAGCCTCCTTCACTATGTTAAAACAGAGGACGGAACAGTTGAAAACAAATCCAATGATGGCAATGACATTTCACATACTGAAATCCCCAGCCCTACTGCAATCACAAGTGGAACATGTGGTGCCACTGGGGCCGGTAATGGCAATAGAATTTTGGCAATTGTGCCAGTTCATGTTAAGCTCAAGAAAAACAACAAAGTAATAGACACATACGCCTTTTTGGACAATGGTAGTGACGCAACTTTCTGCTCAGAGAAGCTCATGAGACAACTTGGTGTAGAAGGAAAGAAGACTAGATTCCTTCTCCGCACGATGGGCCAGAAAAGGGTTGAGCCAAGTTACATTGTTTCAGGCTTGGAAGTTAGCGGTGTAAAAGAAAATGTGTACATTGATTTACCTGACACGTACACACACAAAGACATTCCAGTTTCGAAAGACAGCATCCCAAGGCAGACAGATTTGGAAAAGTGGCCTCATTTGAAAAAAGTTGATCTGCCAGCTATAGATGCAGATGTTGGACTCTTGATTGGAGCAAATACTCACAAGGCAATGGAGCCATGGGAAATCATTCACTGCGTAGATGATGGTCCCTATGCAGTCCGTACAATCCTCGGTTGGGTTATCAATGGACCTTTAAATAGAACAGACTCTGAAAATGAACACAGTGCTTCTGTCAACCGCATCTCACTGTCAGACATTGAAACACTGTGTGTGAAACAGTTTAACCATGACTTTCCAGAAAAGATTTCTGAAGAGCAACAAGAGATGTCACAAGAGGATAAACACTTCATAGACTCAGTCAAGAACACTGTTAAAAAGGTTGAAGGTCATTATTGCATTGGCCTCCCACTTAAAGATCAGTCTGTCAAACTACCCAACAACCGTAACCTAGCCGTGCAAAGAGCAGAAAGTCTCAAAAGGAAACTGTCGAAAAACAAAGATTTTCACGAAGAGTACACAGCATTCATGACAGATCTCATTGATAAAAAATATGCTGTGTCTGTGCCAAGCGAACAACTGGAACGTGATGATGGGAGATTATGGTATATACCTCACCATGGGGTGTACCACCCACAGAAAGGAAAACTCTGCGTTGTCTTTGACTGTGCTGCCTCATTTCAAGGCAATTCATTGAACAAGGAACTTTTACAGGGACCTGATTTGACAAATTCTTTAATTGGAGTTTTAACCCGTTTCAGACACGACCACATTGCCTTGATGTCTGATATAGAGGCAATGTACCACCAAGTGAAAGTTCCACCAGAGGACACAGATATGCTACGTTTTCTCTGGTGGCATGAAGGAAACCTGGATAAACCACTGCAGGAGTTCAAAATGACTGTGCATTTGTTCGGTGCTACGTCTTCACCAAGTTGTGCCAATTTTGCCTGAAAGAAAACGGCTGAGGATGCCATTAACAAGACATCACAGATGGCCATTAGTGCAGTGCAGAATAACTTTTATGTGGATGATTGTCTTGTGTCAGTCACAAGTGAAAGTGAGGCCTGTACTATGGTGAAGGAGTTAACGAAACTATGCGCAGGTGGAGGTTTTCACCTTACAAAATGGAATACTAACAGCAGACTTGTCCTGACTTCCATTCCCGAAAAGGAAAGAGCATCAGAGGTTAAAGCATTAGATCTCTGTCATGACGAACTTCCAGATGAACGGGTCTTAGGAGTAAATTGGTGTATTGAAACAGACTGTCATGACCCGTGTCTGCCACGTCAGTGTTTTTGTTGTTATTTTCTTCCCTCCTTCCTGCCATGTGCTTTTGTTATTGTTTTCGTCACCTCCCTTCCATGTGCACCTTGTTTTTGTTTTGTCAGCTGAGAGGGGCGTTTCCCTCTCAGCCTTTTCGTTCTCACCAGCCACGCACCTGTTCCCAGTTCATCATCACGCACCTGTTTCTCATCTGCTCCCTTGATCACTGTTTATTTAAACCCCCCAGACCGACACCACATTGTCGGGTCATTGATCATGCTGCCGCATTTCTCCTCTGTGTCTCGCTTGTTGCCGCATTTCATGTACTGCCACGACCACGTTTATTACCTGCCCTGTTGATGCTCTCTAGTTTCCTTATCCTTGTGCCCGTTCAGTCTTGTTTAGTTGCCTTTTGTTGTTTCTTTGTCCACGCCCCGTTGTTTGTCCCTGCTGAGCTCCGCAATAAATCCCCTTTAAGTTTCACCTACCCCTGCTTCCTCGCTTCTTGGGTCCACCTCCTCATCGCCGCAAGGCGAACGTTGACACAGACTCTCTTAAAGTCAAAATCAATGAAAAAACAATGACACAAATCAGACGTGGAATTCTGTCGTTCGTGAGTTCAATTTATGATCCTTTAGGGTTTTTGTCACCGGTAATTCTTCCAGCAAAAATTATTTTGCAGGAGCTGTGTAGAAAGAAATTCTCGTGGGATGAGGACATTCCAGAGAACCTGATTAAGAAGTCACAACAGTGGTTGTCAGAATTTTCAAAACTACAAGGATTCACAGTGGACAGATGTTTTAAACCACTCAGATTTGGAAATGTCACATCTGCGCAACTTCATAATTTCGCAGACGCGAGTGAGAAAGGATACGGAGTGGTTACATACCTTCGTGTTACAAATGAAAGAGGTGAATCGCATTGCTCTTTTGTAATAGGCAAATCACGAGTATCGCCTTTGAAACAAACTACCATTCCTCGATTAGAGCTTACGGCGGCTGCTGTGGCTGTGAAAATGGACAAAATGATGAGAAAAGAGCTAAAAATGCCATTGAAGGAATCCATATTCTGGTCAGATAGTACCACAGTGTTGCGGTACCTTGCAAATGACAGTGCCAGATTTAAGACTTTCGTGGCAAATAGAGTATCACTGATCAAAGATCATTCCATGGTCAGTCAGTGGAGGCACGTAAGTTCAGGGTTGAACCCGGCTGACTATGCATCTAGAGGAATGAAACCAAGCGAGTTCCTCTCAAACAAATCTTGGATTTAAGGACCGGACTTTCTTAAAGATGATTGTAAATCTTGGCCAGTGTCACCAGTAGCATCAATGGACATTCAGAATGACACAGAAGTCAAGGTCATGAGCGTTACTGTTGATACTGTGCGAGACGATCCAATCAGCCAATTTATTTGGTACTACTCAGATTGGTACAGATTAAAAAAGGCTATTATTGCCTGGATGTTGAGATTCAAACAGCTACTCTTAAAACTGTCGCATGAGCGCAAAAGTTTGCCATCCAGTGATAGCCGATCGAAAAAGGGAAATACAGAGCAAAAGTTGAACAGAAATGAATGTTACTTAACTGTCACAGAACTGAAAGATGCAGAGAAGGAAATTGTGAAATTTTGTCAAAATCAGAGCTACAAAGATGAAATCCTTACTCTACAGAGGGGTCAAAAGGACTAGTCATATATTGAAACTAGACCCTGTGTTGGACAATGATGTCTTGAGGGTGGGTGGAAGGCTGGATAAATCTGCTTTACCATGCAATGTGAAACACCCTGTAATACTTCATCAAGACCACTATGTATCGTCTTTGATACTCAGACACATTCACATGCAAACAGGTCATAGTGGTAGGAATGTAATGTTGTCCAAGCTGAGAGAAAAATATTGGATTTCAAAAGCTGATGCAGCTCTAAGGAAAATCTTGTCAAAATGTGTCATTTGTAAAAGGTTGTCAGTCAAACCTGGTGAACAGAAAATGGCAAATCTGCCAAAAGATAGACTTGAAATGGACAATCCCCCTTTCACAAACGTAGGGATGGACTATTTTGGACCTTTTGATGTTAAATGTGGCAGAAGTAATGTGAAAAGGTATGGTGTTTTATTTACATGTCTTACCACAAGAGCAGTTCACATAGAAGTTGCGCACTCACTTGAAACTGATTCATGCATTAACGCATTCAGAAGGTTTGTAGCCATGAGAGGTCAAGTTTCTGTTATGAGATCAGATAATGGTACAAACCTGGTTGGTGCACAAAAGGAAATGCGTGAAGCAATCAAAGGCTGGAACAAGTCAAAAATTGCTGAGTCACTTTTGCAAAAAGGTGTTAAATGGATATTCAATCCACCTTCTGGGTCTCATTTCGGTGGGATTTGGGAGAGACAGATCCGTTCTGTTAGACGAATTCTTGTTTCATTATTGAAACTACAAACTCTAGATGATGAACGTCTTCACACTTTGTTTTGTGAAGTGGAATCTATTATTAATAATAGACCAATTACCAGAGTTTCAAACGATCTAAATGACATAGAAGCATTAACACCAAATCATTTGCTGCTTCTAAAAAGACAACCTGTTTTACCACCTGGTTTATTTGAAAAGGAAGATTTGTACTCAAAGAGAAGGTGGCGTCAGGTTCAATACTTGTCAGACATTTTTTGGAAGCGTTGGGCCAAAGAGTATCTCCCACTTTTGCAAGAAAGGCAAAAATGGTTCAATGTGAAAAGAAACCTACAACCCGGTGATATTGTTCTTATTGTAGATGACAGTGCACCTAGGGGTTCGTGGGTAATGGGAAAGGTTGAAAATGCAATCCGTGATTCAAATGGTCACGTGAGAAGAGTTTTGGTTAAGACTAAGTAGTGTTTTAGAAAGGCCAGTTGACAAGTTATGCCTTTTGCTTGAAATGGAACAGTGATGTGATTAGTTTCAAAATACAAACGTGTTGCGTTTACATTTAAATATGGTTTCTATAATAGAACAGTTTAGAATGTCGCTTTTGTAATTTTTGTAATTGTTATGCCCAAACAGAACAATTAGGGGCCGGAATGTTAGCGCCATTTCACAAATGTTTATATTTTTATGGATAATGATTGCAAATATTTGTTTTTTGCCATTTGTATGTTTGTGAGAAGAAATTATACATTTCTTTGTCTTTTTGTCTTTTGTAATTATTTTGATTTGTGGAGTGAAATGTGTCAACGTTAGAGGGCGCAATTCTTTATTTACTGCAATGCACGAAGAAGAAAGTGTTTTTTGGTTGAAGAAGAAATAAAGATGATGGCGAAGGAACAACACGGTCTTTTTACCGTGCTTCGACAATCAGTGTTTGTTCACGCGTAAAAAGTTGTTTTTATTCGCCATCTAATGAAGAGGTTGAACAACGAAAATAAGAAGAAACTAAAGGAATCTAAAATAACCTCTACAGCATGTATGTTCATTACAATGCAAATATAGTTTCGCAACCACTTTTATTTGGATAGTAGCATCTTATCTATAATTCCACTCAATTGTGCCGGAAAGATGGGAGTGGAATGTAAAATTTTGGGTGCCCAAATGACAGCCCGTGGGTTAGGCAGTTTTAGTAGAATATACTAAAAATGACAAGTTGGCAAGGCCTGCAAAGCAACTAATTTTTTTTAGAAAAATGAATTGAGTGCTTTGAAGAAGTGCAAACTCTAACAGGATGCCACTCTGACATGGGCAACCAATAAGAATGAGAATCATAATAATATTTTTTTGTAAACCGTTCAAGTACCAAGTGATTTATAACTAAAAAAGGAACGTTTCTCTCCATAATTCCCACTAAAATATTTCAGAAATAATTCATTTTCAGAAGCGAAATGTTTTGCTGCACTAGCCGCTCATATTTGTTTTAATTTTTATTCTTATTGTGAAAACGTGATTCAGCCGCCACTTAGAGTAAGGATGAATCAATTTCGCTACATGCCTAATACAGAAAAAATTTACCCATTTGCCTCATTTTGAACAGAAAGCGGTGACATTTTTCAGAATAACGGATGGATATAAAAAGTATACCTGGTTTGGGCACCTTCAATATATTAGAGTTCAAGTGTATAGAAAGGGTCTTATTCAAACCTTCTGTTGTTGTGAAGGCTGGGTTTTTTTAAACACAATCATATTTCACTTTTCCGGTTGTTACAACAAACAAATCTATCCTATTGGTCCCCTGCCTGAAACTGATGGAAAGGTTAAAAGTCACTCATCACTCTATTGTGCATAGGTGGGGCAGAAAATAGATGAATGAAGGAAACTCTGACATCTACTGGCAGAAGGATCTTACTACATTATATTTAATATTCAAGTATTTAAAATGTGTAATGAAGACATCCAAAGCAACGGAATGGACAATTATTTGAATCATGTTAAAATTCTACAACCCGTAGAACGTGTTGGATAGAATGGTGGAATGAACTAAATTTGTTTTCAATTCCTTTTGAATTCAAATTGTTATTTGTTTGGGCTTGACACAATGTGTATGCAGTAAGGGGGTAACAAGTCATCTTTCCTTCAGGAAGTTTTCAACTGCATGTTTCTCGGTGAATATGTCCTGTATTTCTGTGTAGGCATGGGTGTGCAACCATCAGTGATATTCTCATCTTTTCAAGATGAAGCTACCCATAAAAAGTGGCGTTAACTGCCTTAATATTACTTGTAAAATATCACAGTGTGTGGAATTAGTGTTTAATTTAAATGTAATTTATTTGCATGATTTTTGTGTACCAAAATGATGCCATAAGGGATTTTCTTTTGTTTACTTCATTGAACCAACTGCTGCACTTGGCTAACAACCACATCATGGTGAGATAAATTTAAGAACAAGAAAAATTTAAGACCTTCGCTTGTGCTCTTTTATTTCTTCTTTATGCATTACCAATCTACCAGTAAGCAACATGGCTGTGTCGATAGTAACTTTGATGTATAATTCTTTATGCATTACCAATCTACCAGTAAGCAACATGGCTGTGTCGATAGTAACTTTGATGTATAAGATGCAAAAAGGACTCCACGAGTGACCAGAACTGGAAACAACGCTCTTTGGTTTGAAAAAAAACTAACTTTATTGAAAATTTCCAGGCACCAGGGAGAAAGGAGCTTGATTCCTTAATATAAAAAGTAGTCATCTCTTTTACTCTGCTGAATGCTAAATCTAATTGATCATGTGCTGACATCAAAATTCAAACACTTTAAATATGAAGCTTATGTCAAAACAAAACTTAACAGAACACATTAAAACAGGAAATAACAAGGGGGGGGTATTTTGTCCCAGCTGAAAATGACATCAGTTTTTCCTCATAGCTCAGGTAACAACCAATCACAGCTCACCTGTTCGCTGAAGCTGAGCCACGATTGGTTGTTGCCTCAGCCCTGAGTAACTGTGATGTCATTTTCAGTTGAGAGAAGTGACAAAATGGCTGCCCCCTGAGATGGCTTAAAATGAGCGACTTTGTGTCTATAAATATCTATCAATGTTCATATTTTGTAATGGCCACAACTAGAACGTTCCTGGGAATTCACAATGGTCCCATCACGAGTGAGCTATTTTTAGAACACCGCATAGGTGAGCCCTTCGTGAACCCATTTCTTGCGGAGTTGATCTTACAGGTGACAAAGTATTACTGCTAAAAATTCGTAATAACTAATTCTTCATAAAACAAACATGTGCTAGTGTATAAAAAAAGAGCTATGAATGGTTGGCAACCAATTCAGGGTGTACCCCGCCTACTGCCCGAAGACAGCTGAGTTGGACTCCAGAAGAATAAGTAATGTGGATAATGGATGGGTGTATTGCTCCACAATATTGGAAAAAAATGCTATTTGGTTATTGAGCATAGCGATATCGATATTATTGCCATATTTAACATGTTAAATACCTAAAGAAATGAGAATTTCATTATCAAATCAAAGAATAACATTTTTTTCACACAGCAAAATAAGCGAGCTCTTAGCTAATTAATCATAACTACCCAACATAATGATTAATGATTGGGCAGCGATTCATATTTCAGTTTGCCTCTGACTGGTGAAATTCAGAACAAACATCAGACAACTGGCATCTTCTAAAAATCGAAGCAAATCATCCATCTAAAACCATTACGTCGCTAATGTCCAAGGCTCTCTTCTTTCGGTACCTGTAGACGGTGATGCCAATTGCGACAGTGGCGAGCATGATGGCGGTGATGATGCAGATCAGGACTGTGGCGATAGAGACTGTGGTGGTGGTAACTTGGGCAGTGGCAACTGTGTCGCTGTTCAACGAATGTGGGCTGCTGATGTCCGCGTATTGGGACAGTGGACACTTGAGGATGACGTCACAGTGTTTGGTGGCCACCTTGCTGTCCACCGTGCATCGATAGTGGCCACAGTCCAGCTCAGTGATGTTGTCCACATGCAAGGTGCCTCCGACGGGGTCCACGGTGGCGTTAGCAGGCAGGACTTGGTCTCCGCTGGTCTTGGTCCAGGTGTACTTCAGAGGGGGAGTTCCTTGCAAGGATCTACATTTGAGCGTCATCCCAGAGCTATCGCTGCCCACGTCACACAGAGGCTGACTGGGCACCTCCATGACCTTCAGCTTCAGGCTGTGTGCTGTGGGGTGTCCAGGGTGTGATTGTAGCGGCAGGCCAGGTTGACATTTGACCCAAGGGCGGCGTAGTAATGATCCTTGTCAGTGTTATATTTTCAGAGCGCAGGCTGGACCAATGCTGCAAAGCACTCCCAGCAGGACAAAAGGCCACATCATCGCCATGGATCGGCTGACAAATATAAACACAAACACACTGATATCAGCTATTTGTCTTTTATTAATACAATTGTAGAAATTATCAATCTGCAATGATTTCTGTATCAAATGAACACACTTAGGATCAAAACTTGTCTTTTGCTTTACAAGTGTAAAAAAGATGGAATATATTGCACTATCTCACTCATGTGGAATATACAGAACAATACTATTTGTCACCATCCCTTACCTAGTCAGCTTATTCAATGAAGGAAGGAAGGTGGACTCAAGAGCAGCACAGTCTGTATCCAGTGTCTTCTTTGCTGTTGGCGTTTGTCTGGAATGGCAGCAAAACATGCCAAGCAGCACTATAACCAGATGGAAGAGATGAAGGCATTAAAGGGCAAGATCATGGTTTCAAAGGCTTCAAAAACAAAAAGAAGCATATTTAATCTTTTTGATGTCTTACTATATGTTGGCAGCTGACAAACGCAACAGAAAAGCCAAAATGGCACCAAATATGCAAAATCTTTTCAGGATGTGCATTATTAGTTCAAACAACTTCATGGTTCTTTCACTGTTTCCCTCCTTCTCTCCTTTAGCCTGCCCTTTCTTTTCCACTCAGTCTCACCCATTTTGCACACAAACCCAAAATCTCTGTTATGATCCAGTCTGTGGCCTTTTTTCTAAAATGCTGTCATCTAAATCTAGCACCCCGCTGTTTTTTTATTAGTATTTTTACAAAAGGGGCATGTAATTGACTGGGGAATTTGATCCAGTGGCCACTGCCAATTTTAAAGCTTCTAGAGCAGAGTCTTCAATCCTGTCCCTCGAGGGCCGGTGTCTTGGATGTTTTCCCTCTCTCACTGCTACAACACACCTGATTTAAACAATCAGATAATCAGCAAGGTTCTCAAAACTGGATAACAATCGTGATCATTTGAACTATGTGTGTTGCATTAGGCAAAAATGGGAGCAGTGTTGACATTCAGCTGGACAAACTACTCAAATAGCTCCAGGGCACCACATATTCTCAGACTGCAGTTACTTTGTGATGGACTGTGCTGCGGCTTTATAGAGCACAATAAAAGCAAGCTTGGTCTGGTACAGATTACAAGGTAGCATACTTGCATACATGATTCGCAATGTATTTTTATAGCATGTGTTAGCGCCATTTCACAAATGTTTATATTTTTATGGATAATGATTGCAAATATTTGTTTTTTGCCATTTGTATGTTTGTGAGAAGAAATTATACATTTCTTTGTCTTTTTGTCTTTTGTAATTATTTTGATTTGTGGAGTGAAATGTGTCAACGTTAGAGGGCGCAATTCTTTATTTACTGCAATGCACGAAGAAGAAAGTGTTTTTTGGTTGAAGAAGAAATAAAGATGATGGCGAAGGAACAACACGGTCTTTTTACCGTGCTTTGACCATCAGTGTTAGTTCACGCGTAAAAAGTTGTTTTTATTCGCCATCTAATGAAGAGGTTGAACAACGAAAATAAGAAGAAACTAAAGGAATCTAAAATAACCTCTACAGCATGTATGTTCATTACAATGCAAATATAGTTTCGCAACCACTTTTATTTGGATAGTAGCATCTTATCTATAATTCCACTCAATTGTGCTGGAAAGATGGGAGTGGAATGTAAAATCTTGGGTGCCCAAATGACAGCCCGTGGGTTAGGCAGTTTTAGTAGCATATACTAAAAATGACAAGTTGGCAAGGCCTGCAAAGCAACTAATTTTTTTTAGATAAATGAATTGAGTGCTTTGAAGAAGTGCAAACTCTAACAGGATGCCACTCTGACATGGGCAACCAATAAGAATGAGAATTATAATAATATTTTTTTGTAAACCGTTCAAGTACCAAGTGATTTATAACTAAAAAAGGAACGTTTCTCTCCATAATTCCCACTAAAATATTTCAGAAATAATTCATTTTCAGAAGCGAAATGTTTTGCTGCACTAGCCGCTCATATTTGTTTTAATTTTTATTCTTATTGTGAAAACGTGATTCAGCCGCCACTTAGAGTAAGGATGAATCAATTTCGCTACATGCCTAATACAGAAAAAATTTACCCATTTGCCTCATTTTGAACAGAAAGCGGTGACATTTTTCAGAATAACGGATGGATATAAAAAGTATACCTGGTTTGGGCACCTTCAATATATTAGAGTTCAAGTGTATAGAAAGGGTCTTATTCAAACCTTCTGTTGTTGTGAAGGCTGGGTTTTTTTAAACACAATCATATTTCACTTTTCCGGTTGTTACAACAAACAAATCTATCCTATTGGTCCCCTGCCTGAAACTGATGGAAAGGTTAAAAGTCACTCATCACTCTATTGTGCATAGGTGGGGCAGAAAATAGATGAATGAAGGAAACTCTGACATCTACTGGCAGAAGGATCTTACTACATTATATTTAATATTCAAGTATTTAAAATGTGTAATGAAGACATCCAAAGCAACGGAATGGACAATTATTTGAATCATGTTAAAATTCTACAACCCGTAGAACGTGTTGGATAGAATGGTGGAATGAACTAAATTTGTTTTCAATTCCTTTTGAATTCAAATTGTTATTTGTTTGGGCTTGACACAATGTGTATGCAGTAAGGGGGTAACAAGTCATCTTTCCTTCAGGAAGTTTTCAACTGCATGTTTCTCGGTGAATATGTCCTGTATTTCTGTGTAGGCATGGGTGTGCAACCATCAGTGATATTCTCATCTTTTCAAGATGAAGCTACCCATAAAAAGTGGCGTTAACTGCCTTAATATTACTTGTAAAATATCACAGTGTGTGGAATTAGTGTTTAATTTAAATGTAATTTATTTGCATGATTTTTGTGTACCAAAATGATGCCATAAGGGATTTTCTTTTGTTTACTTCATTGAACCAACTGCTGCACTTGGCTAACAACCACATCATGGTGAGATAAATTTAAGAACAAGAAAAATTTAAGACCTTCGCTTGTGCTCTTTTATTTCTTCTTTATGCATTACCAATCTACCAGTAAGCAACATGGCTGTGTCGATAGTAACTTTGATGTATAATTCTTTATGCATTACCAATCTACCAGTAAGCAACATGGCTGTGTCGATAGTAACTTTGATGTATAAGATGCAAAAAGGACTCCACGAGTGACCAGAACTGGAAACAACGCTCTTTGGTTTGAAAAAAAACTAACTTTATTGAAAATTTCCAGGCACCAGGGAGAAAGGAGCTTGATTCCTTAATATAAAAAGTAGTCATCTCTTTTACTCTGCTGAATGCTAAATCTAATTGATCATGTGCTGACATCAAAATTCAAACACTTTAAATATGAAGCTTATGTCAAAACAAAACTTAACAGAACACATTAAAACAGGAAATAACAAGGGGGGGTATTTTGTCCCAGCTGAAAATGACATCAGTTTTTCCTCATAGCTCAGGTAACAACCAATCACAGCTCACCTGTTCGCTGAAGCTGAGCCACGATTGGTTGTTGCCTCAGCCCTGAGTAACTGTGATGTCATTTTCAGTTGAGAGAAGTGACAAAATGGCCGCCCCCTGAGATGGCTTAAAATGAGCGACTTTGTGTCTATAAATATCTATCAATGTTCATATTTTGTAATGGCCACAACTAGAACGTTCCTGGGAATTCACAATGGTCCCATCACGAGTGAGCTATTTTTAGAACACCGCATAGGTGAGCCCTTCGTGAACCCATTTCTTGCGGAGTTGATCTTACAGGTGACAAAGTATTACTGCTAAAAATTCGTAATAACGAATTCTTCATAAAACAAACATGTGCTAGTGTATAAAAAAAAGAGCTATGAATGGTTGGCAACCAATTCAGGGTGTAATCCGCCTACTGCCCGAGGACAGCTGAGTTGGACTCCAGAAGAATAAGTAATGTGGATAATGGATGGGTGTATTGCTCCATAATATTGGAAAAAAATGCTATTTGGTTATTGAGCATAGCGATATCGATATTATTGCCATATTTAACATGTTAAATACCTAAAGAAATGAGAATTTCATTATCAAATCAAAGAATAACATTTTTTTCACACAGCAAAATAAGCGAGCTCTTAGCTAATTAATCATAACTACCCAACATAATGATTAATGATTGGGCAGCGATTCATATTTCAGTTTGCCTCTGACTGGTGAAATTCAGAACAAACATCAGACAACTGGCATCTTCTAAAAATCGAAGCAAATCATCCATCTAAAACCATTACGTCGCTAATGTCCAAGGCTCTCTTCTTTCGGTACCTGTAGACGGTGATGCCAATTGCGACAGTGGCGAGCATGATGGCGGTGATGATGCAGATCAGGACTGTGGCGATAGAGACTGTGGTGGTGGTAACTTGGGCAGTGGCAACTGTGTCGCTGTTCAACGAGTGTGGGCTGCTGATGTCCGCGTATTGGGACAGTGGACACTTGAGGATGACGTCACAGTGTTTGGTGGCCACCTTGCTGTCCACCGTGCATCGATAGTGGCCACAGTCCAGCTCAGTGATGTTGTCCACATGCAAGGTGCCTCCGACGGGGTCCACGGTGGCGTTAGCAGGCAGGACTTGGTCTCCGCTGGTCTTGGTCCAGGTGTACTTCAGAGGGGGAGTTCCTTGCAAGGATCCACATTTGAGCGTCATCCCAGAGCTTTCGCTGTCCACGTCACACAGTGGCTGACTGGGCACCTCCATGACCTTCAGCTTCAGGCTCATTGAATCGATGTTTACGTCAGGTAACATCACCCTGCACTGGTACATCTGGGAGTCTGAGAAACGAACATCTTTGATGGTGATGGAAGCGTCGCCATTTTGAGGATCTGGTGATGTGAAGTGGACCCTCCCCTCTAGTGGTTCGTATGGAACAGGATACAATGCGCCATGATTAAACCAGAGGATGGTCTTCTCAAACTGGTTCACAGACACAATACTCCAAAGGATCTGTGTGTGCTGTGGGGTGTCCAGGGTGTGATTGTAGTGGCAGGCCAAGTTGACATTTGACCCAAGGGCGGCGTAGTAATGATCCTTGTCAGTGTTGATTTTCAGAGCGCAGGCTGGACCAATGCTGCAAAGCACTCCCAGCAGGACAAAAGGCCACATTATCGCCATGGATCGGCTGACAAATCTAAACACAAACACACTGATATCAGCTATTTGTCTTTTATTAATACAATTGTAGAAATTATCAATCTGCAATGATTTCTGTATCAAATGAACACACTTAGGATCAAAACTTGTCTTTTGCTTTACAAGTGTAAAAAAAGTGGAATACATTGCACTATCTCACTCATGTGGAATATACAGAACAATACTATTTGTCACCATCCCTTACCTAGTCAGCTTATTCAATGAAGGAAGGAAGGTGGACTCAAGAGCAGCACAGTCTGTATCCAGTGTCTTCTTTGCTGTTGGCGTTTGTCTGGAATGGCAGCAAAACATGCCAAGCAGCACTATAACCAGATGGAAGAGATGAAGGCATTAAAGGGCAAGATCATGGTTTCAAAGGTTTCAAAAACAAAAAGAAGCATATTTGATCTTTTTGATGTCTTACTATCTGTTGGCAGCTGACAAACGCAACAGAAAAGCCAAAATGGCACCAAATATGCAAAATCTTTTCAGGATGTGCATTATTAGTTCAAACAACTTCATGGTTCTTTCACTGTTTCCCTCCTTCTCTCCTTTAGCCTGCCCTTTCTTTTCCACTCAGTCTCACCCATTTTGCACACAAACCCAAAATCTCTGTTATGATCCAGTCTGTGGCCTTTTTTCTAAAATGCTGTCATCTAAATCTAGCACCCCGCTGTTTTTTTATTAGTATTTTTACAAAAGGGGCATGTAATTGACTGGGGAATTTGATCCAGTGGCCACTGCCAATTTTAAAGCTTCTAGAGCAGAGTCTTCAATCCTGTCCCTCGAGGGCCGGTGTCTTGGATGTTTTCCCTCTCTCACTGCTACAACACACCTGATTTAAACAATCAGATAATCAGCAAGGTTCTCAAAACTGGATAACAACCGTGATCATTTGAACTATGTGTGTTGCATTTGGCGAAAATGGAAAACATCTTGAAGACCCCTTTCCTGTGCCTCATATTAAGGGCTCATACTTGTTTCTTCATGGCCTGTCTCATAGGTAGAGGACACCATGGGGGGTTGTGTGACATCCCCACAAATGTGAAAGCATTTGCGCTATCCGGTCCTGTTGGCGAGGGTGGCCACGCTCACCACAACAGGTGTTCGCACAGAACTTTATCTGGGGAAAAGAATTTGCAATGTAACCAAATATGTGTGATACTTTTTGTATTTATCCAATCAGCCACCAACTGAGTCGCTATCTTGTCACGTCTTTTCTTTTGTATCAAACCCATTCGTTTGTCTGACGTATGCACTTCCATTTAAGGACCTACAAATCATTCGCTACCCTTCTCGCCCAATCACTGACGAGTTGGTGTTGCGTTCATGTGTCGGGTAGCCACACGCAAAGTGCATATTCTCACGTACCAGGAGGCTCTCCCGCAGTTTATGCCATTTTCATTTTCACCACACGGTGGTGCTACAACAAGTTTTGGGCGTTGCCCGCCACCATTGCCAATCTATGGCTTCCAGGCACAATTAACCTCTATTTTTTTTATATAGTTTTACATCTCAAATCAAAAACCTTGCTTCTAATCAAACCAAAATGACTTTAAATTGGTCCGCTCTTGCTGCAAATAAAACAATTTAACTGCAATACTTTTGATACAAACATTCGGAGGACCACACCCAATCTGGCCGAGATTAAACCTTGGTTTTCAATTTAACTCTCTCTCTCTCTCTCTCTCTCTATATATATATATATATATATATATATATATATGCATTTGTATTTATTTGGTCCTCCTGTTCTTTCTCATTCCAAAAAAGTCTGAGTCAAGGTACCAAGGCTGCCAGGAGAGAGAGGCTCTTCGGCATCATCATTGAAAAAAGTATCCACAGTTGAATTCCTACACCCCAGTTTAGTTTAGTTTAGTTTATTGCTTTAAAGAAAATCCCCTTGAGATGCATCATCTCATTTTCTAGGGGGTCCTTGCAACCCATACAAAAACATACAAACTATAAATTCAAAATTAATCCACAACACAATACAAAACATTTAAACACAAAACACATACCAAGCACACTCACACCCAATCACTCACACTTGTAATATTTATTGGTGAGATTGTGTCCAAATTAAATATTGATACATTAAGCTTGCCCTTGCATATTTAAGACAACAAATAGAAGAAGCAAATATTATGTTAGAGTAAAAGCAGCAGCGCTGGGTCATACCTTGGTCTTGCGCGGGATCAGGAAGTCAGATGACCCCCACTTCATGAGGTGGTGGTTTATAAATCAGTGCCAGCTCCTCCTTCCCAGGAAGAGATGCATATTCTCATATCTACGTGTATTGATGTGATTGCCTTCTTCAGTGCAGGACAATGACAAGACAATGTGGTGACCTGGGGGAGATTTTATACGCTGCATTTTTTGAGACTTACTACGGTATACTTCTTTGTCATGTCTTTGTCGTAGTTGCTTGTTACTCCAGTACTAGTGGAGATTATACTCGCGGCATCAAATTCCTTCAGTGGTTTACAAACTTGGCCATTGAAGATTATTCTGATTTTGAATTTAAAAGATAGCATCCATTCATCCATTATCCGGATTCTCAAGTATCAACCCCCCTTCCTCTTTGAGCCTCAAAGCCCTGCCTTTACATATATTGGGCCCTGGCGGTCGCCCACATCGCCCAAAGCAAAAAAAAAAGAAAAAAACGGGCCTGATTTAGCATCATCAGTTTCACTGAAATAAGTGATGTATGTTCGTAAGATAATACTTCTTGCGCACACTTATATAATAAAGCTCCACTGTATGCTACTCTTGTAGATTTACGACTACGCCTTATTCTAGTACGGAAAAAAACAAGACAAAAAAAAAGAAGGGTGTTTCATGGGATCGCACAGGCCCTTATTTGAAACACACACTTAAATGAAGATCAAAATTGGCTAATCCTCTATTTTGGTTAAAATTTTTACGTCCGACTCCAGCGTTATGCCTCACTAGTCATGAACCTCTCCACAGGTCACTGCAGAAACACTCAGTTTCCATTGCATGTTTTTAATGGAATTCATAACCAAGGTTAACAAACCGTCTGTATCTTATATAATTACATATACATGGCATTACGGCATTTTTGTACATTATTTTGTGACATGGTGGTGTCATTTAAAACAAAAGGCCCAGGTCCTAAAAACACAGCACACCTATGCTTGCATGTATTTTATGTACAATTTGTTCTAAATGTCTTCACTGGGGCGGTATAGCTTTGACTGGTTCACACGTCTGCCTCACAATGCAGAGTTTGTGGGTTTGAATTGGGACACTCTGCTTCCTTGTCAAACATTTACAGTATGTAGAAAATATTGGATGAAATGGTGGAAAGAATAAAATTTGTTCAGCGTTGTTATTTCTGAAATGTTTGGGTTTGACACAACGTACTATGCTACGCAGTTTCAGTTTCTACCCACAAGGGGGGAACAAAGTCATCTTTCCATTAGGAAAGGTGTCAACTGCATTTTAGTCAGTGAATTACGTACTGTATTTTTGTGTAGGCAACGGTATGCAACATCAGTGATACTCTACATCTTTTCCCAATGAAGCTACCTCTAAAAAGTGGCGTCAACTGTCTTGGTATTACTTCTGCAATATTGCATTGTGTGGATTAAAGAGTTTCGTTTAAATGTAGTAGTTTTGTACCTAAATTATGCGAGAAAATTTTGTTTTTGTTGTTGGTTTATTTGGTTGAAACCCCGCTGTGCTAAACTTACAACTATATGATGTAGGAATAACTTAATTACACAAGAAAAATAAAAAGTTAAAACATGAGACAATATTAATGTGGACTTTTGTTTATTCTTCATGCATTGCCAATGTGCAACTAAACTTTGAAAACTTTTGAAACTTTGATTCAAGATATACAAAAACGACGTCACTGGTGACCAGAACCGGAAACAATTGCTTCATTGTTTTTAAAAACTTGATTGAAAGCATTTTCAGGGACTAGGGAGAAAGGGGATTGGGTTGTTTTCTTAATATAAACAACATACTTCTCTTGTTTTGCCGAATACAAAATCAAATCGATCATGTTTTAATCTGGTAATTTATCCAGTTTTATTGTGAAATGTAACAGGTGAAAACACATTGTGACAGGTGTCGTGCCAAAGTATTTACCCCCGAGAAAAATCTGTATCCCCTTTCGCGGGAGCGCGCACGCATTCACTGAAGGCGGTGCGAGGTTACTACGTTTGTTTTCATTGAAAGGCACGAAGAATGTAATTTTTTTTGTTTTTGATTTGCTGTAATTGAAACTAGGTTTTGCATAAAAGTGGTAGTATCCGTCGGTGTGGTTTTCAGCCCAACATTCGCTTCAATTTAACACGTAAATAGAGCGTTTGATTCCGCTGAAATTGGGGGGGAAATTACCCACATTTGCATTTGTTGGACAAAATAAATTTCGCAATCAATGAAGCTACAAAAAGTGAATTTCAGTGATCAAAACGCGATGAAAAGGGGAAAGAATTAGTGAAGTGGGCTATCGTGTTTACAGCGAGATCAAATTAAGTGGCAAAATACAGATAGGTGGTATCCTATAGGGAACACGTAGTTGTATTCCAATTGACTGATTTGTTTATTTTTTTTATAACCACTGATACCCGCGTCAAGAGTAGCAAAAGAATAAAAAAGATAAAGTCACTCGCGTTCTGCGTCGGACTCGAGGTGCATTCAATGACCACCTACGCAGTAGGAAAGTTACTCGGGATACTGATTCTGGCAGCACCTGCTGCAATAAGTACCCCCCCCTCTAATCACAAAAATATTAACCCCAGCCATCAGGTGATTTATGTTGTGTACTTATTGGATCATCTTGAGTATGTGTGGCAAATTTGAACAGGATCTCTCTTTTCTAAGCAAAGTTACTGGGGGGATACAGATTCTGGCAGCACCTGCCACAATAAGTACCCCCCTCTAATCACAAAAATATTAACCCCAGCCATCAGGTGACTTATTCTGTGTACTTATTGGATCATTTTGAGTAAGTGTGGCAAATTTGAGCAGGATCCCTTCTTCCTAGGCAAAGTTACTGGGCGGATACTGATTCTGGCAGCACCTGCCACAATAAGTACCCCCCCTCTCTCTAATTACAAAAATATTAACCCAAACCATCAGGTGACTTATTCTGTGTATTTCTAGGATCCTTTTGAGGAAGTGTGGTAAATTTGGCCAGGATCCCTTTTTCCACATCAGGTAACATCACCCCCAATATATTGCACTATTTCGCTCATGTGGAATACACAGAACAATAGAACCGAATCTATTTGACTGCCGTAAATAAAGCCAGGATTCCTTGCCTACTCATTTTTTCCAATGAAGGAAAGAAGACGGACTCCAGGAGCAGCACAGTCAGTTCACAGTGTCTTCTTTGTTGGTGGCGTTTGCTTAGAATCACAGTGAAATATGCACTATAATAAGGTGGAAGAGATAAAGACATTAAAGATCATGATCTTTATCAAGGCCTCAAAAACAAAAAGAAGCATCTTTGAACTTGTTGACGTCTAACTATAGGTTGACAGCTGACAAAGGTAGCAGAAAAGCCAAAATGGCATCAAATATACAAAACCTTTTCAGGATGTGCTTTTTTCTGAATACAGTAGTTTTTTTTGCATGTTAGTTTATTTTTCAGTATTAAGGTTATATGAATATTTAACGTTTTTCATAATTGATGAAGGGGGCACCATATAAAATCTCGTCGCGTGCAAGTTAATGTAGAACCCTGTGGGCCTCCATTTAAGGTGTAGTGTGTAAAATTTAGTGCCTTCTGATGATGAACAAATAAAGTGCAACAACCTAAGTTCAAAGCACGTGCATTTTGAAGCACATACACGATGATGCCTCAGAGATACCACATTTTGCAAGTCTACCACAAATTTCTTCAGCAGAGATGCAAGCAAAATGTCATCACAAATGACTTCTATTATTGCCTCAAGTGATGAAGTAAGTGCACAGCATTTCTTACACATGCTGTAGTCTTTGATCCGGAAAATTTGTGATCGGGTGATTTTGTTCTTCGGGTCTACGTAGGAAAAAGATGTCACTGAGACATGTCAGCGTCACGAGACACCACAACTGTAATATAATTTTTATTACTGGACCTATGATTATATATATTTAAAAAATGTGTGTTGATGTGATACGTCATATTTTTTTGCATATTATTAAAATTAATATTGTTTTGTTTTTAAATTATTGAACTTTGAAAAATCAAAACATTCTACACAATGTCCCCTAAGGTATGATTATAAAGAGGGGTGTGCATGGAGTTATTATTAAATAAATATATATACCATGAAATGTTGAATTAAAATTGCCATTAATTAATTTCTTATTCACTCATTCATTAAATATGGAATTAAATAAATCCGATAAATAAGAAAATGCACCATTAAATAATTAAATAAAAGTGTCATCAATGTTTCAAATATTAATTAAATATGGAATTAAATACATCAACGTGTCATTAATTAATTAAATTACCAACAATGATTTTATATATAAAAAATCGAATTATTTCTATATTCAATTATATATATATATATATATATATATATATATTTTTTTTTTAATTATATATTATATATTCAATTCAAGTGCATGTCGCAATAAAATGTTTTTTACTTTGTTTAAGCCTTATTATATCCAGGTATAATTGACTGTATTATTATTTTATTTTTTTTATTATTATTTATTTTGTAATTTTAACGTAGGTTTAAGTTAAATCCGTTTGACGGATACCTGGCATTACAGACGTGCTGAGTAATGACCAATTAAGAGGAGCACACGGATCAAAATTCTCTCGCGGGACTTTCCCCCCGGCTTTGAATCATCGTGCTGTTGTTTTTTCTATTTTTGGTGGCAGCGATCAGCCGCTAGCAAGTTGCAACCCGATGGAGGCAAGTCCAAGAAAGGTGGAGACTCCTGCTCAACTTCCTGCACAATACTCTTGAAGCACCGCCAGGAGAGAAGAAGGGTGGCTGCTCCTCGGGCAAGGGCGAATGGATATACGGCTCTATTTTTTCCCCTCTAATTACAACCACGTCGTAGTTAACTGTTTATACGCCCATCTACCTGGCTTGTAGCTCGCTAGTTAGCCGCGAGCCTGCTGAGTAAGCGATTGGCAACGTTTGATAGCCAAGGCGGTGCGAAAGACAGGAATGGGTGAGTTTTCCATGATGTGGCGCTTGTGTTATTTTCGTGTATGTGTGTTTTAAAATGCCAAACGTTGCTTGTGGCCACACAAGTAAAGCCCCGTAAAGCATTCAAGCCTCATGTCGATGTCTTAAGTCACGCTGTGAGCGTTTGACGAACGCTGTTTAAAGTAAGCAATCCACTTAGGTTAGCTTAGCCTGGGTAAATAGCAAGCTAGCGAAGTCAACCGAATAAACGCCTCCTCCTTGTGTGCAATTCTCGCTATGTTGACGTAACAATCGAAAAACACACTCGACGAACAAAACACACTTTTTTTCCCATGTCAGAACAATTCATGTGAAGTTGGCTGAATTTGTGATTCGAACTAAGTCAACAGTCAGAAAACTTCATTTAGTTGAAGTTAACGTCCAGATTTTAACTGACGTTACACTCCCCGAAGTTTTCATTTTAGGTTTTGAATTGAATTTAGCACCTACTCTTATCAGACAGTTTATTTTATAGTGACCATCTACAAGTGATTTATTGAGACCTTTCGTGAGTGAATAGCATTGTTCATCTTATTATTATTATGTTTCACATGTAGTTATGATTTTACAAAGTGGGAGTGAATGATCATTATTCTTACAGATTTTGCACCGAGTTTATATCTATCTATCGATCTATCTATGAATATGGATATAGGCATGTCTGATCACATCAGAATATTCAAGTATACATACATTTAAATTGCTTTTAGTTTAAATTGTTGCCATTTATCCTGATGTCTAATCAATTTCTCAAATTATTAGATTGGTTTGGTGGCAGGTTAGGTTTTATGGGTTGCGTTGCACCTAACATGACCACTCATATTGTAAGCGTTTTTCAGTGAATTATGCTACCTTCCTACCGCATCTCTTGAGGTGGGGATGTGTGTTTTGAAGATGTGCATGTGGTTGTGTGCAGTTCAGTAACTTTGCTATGTTGCAAAACAGGTTCAAAACCTGACATGGTTGGCGAAAGGTATTTTCAAGAGATTATTGGTCTTTGTGTGTCTTCTAGTATAACTTGTATTAAAATAATGTACAATAGAATATGTAAAAGACAGTGCTAAGAAAAATCGAATTAAAGCGTACTTCGCAAGTGCACTGAATAAAAACAAAACTGTCTTGGTTTGGCAATTTTTAAAAATTGTTATCTTTCAACCTTCTCTAAAATTAATTAAAATTACTTGTTCAAAACTAATAACAAAGATGTAAATTGCACTGTAGTATAGCCGCTATGTTGGTGAAAATACTAGTTTCAAAGCAAAATAGTAATTAATTTTTTGGGGAGAATTTCCAATTTAGGTCTATTGGAGACATATTTTTTTAGATTCACACACGTCTAATTCACACAAAAGTCTTGAGCAGCCAATTTGTTTTCTTTTCAGGAGGTTTATCCTATATGACCGAGTTTATATTTCCATCTGCAACAACGGACATGCAATATTTTAAAACGATATCCCCTACAACTGACTCGGCATGCATATTATTCCAGTGTCTTCCGTTGCTTTGAAAGGATGTGTCATCGTGGATTGCATTTGACATTGTTGTTTGACAAAAATTATTTTTTAAAAAATCCTTGGATTAAGCACACCTTTTGATCATTGTTTAGAAGCTAGTGTTCATGCACAGCCCACTCCCTAGTTTCCCCCAGTGAGAGTCTAGATACTGTACTTCTCCCTGAGGTATGCTTTTTCTCAGTTGGCAAATGGTTGTGGGTATTTTCAGCTATGTTTGAACATGTCTGTGTGTGACTCTGTAGTTCTCTCTCTCTCGCTCTCTCGCTCTCTTTCTCTTTCACTTTTTGTATGTCTCTCAGAGCTCTTGGTGGCTGCATACTACTTTGATTCTACTAATGAGTTATTGACAGTCAATAAAGTTCCGATTTGAGGATGGAAATTTGTTAGTGGTTTAATTCTATTTTCAATAGCACAGATGAACCTTAGAAAATATATGAACAAACAAACTTAAAATATGAGCTACATCCACTTTGAGGGTGCAGGTCGAACTCATGTGATTTTGGGCATGAAAAATAATTTTATATTTTAAATCAAATATGGAATAAAATGAATAAAGGATAAGTTCAAGTGAAATAAAACACATATCCAGTGGCTAGATAAATACAATTCAAAATATCTGTTAGTACAACCACTTTTGAAAGAATGCAGTAAAGTGTAAAAATAAAGTAAATACAACACAGGGCTTCAAGTAACGTTCCTGTATGCCTACCATTTAACCAGTAAAATTGCTATATGACTTTTTTCAAAGGTAAAGTTGTACTTCCATCCAATAATTTAATTGAACAGTTTGGAGTTTTTGATATGCTATGTATTATCAGTGTTTTTCATTTCTGTGGTCAAGAGTCAATCATTTTCTTTTTTTAATCGACCAATCTTGGATGATGTTTTAGCTCTGAGGTGTGACAATAAACACATTTTCTTCCGATTAATATGGAGGTTAAAAGGAATATTGAACATTGTGCCAATCATTATATTTTTTTATTCATTTATTTTATGTATTGAGGTAGGGCAGCTCGATGATGAGAAAAAAATTATCAGGATTAATTTAGCAATAATTGAAATAATGATTATACAAATGATCAGTTTTTTTGGGGGTTGCAAAACCCCCAAAATGTATAAATGGAAACAATATCAAATTTATTTTATCCAAAAATGTATAAATGCAAACAATATCAAATTTATTTTCTCTTAAAAAAAGGTGCAAATATATAAATTCAAATATGGTTTCCTTCTATAAAAAAAACAAAACAAAAAAACTTGCACTTCTATAAAAAGTCCATTGGAGTTTCTTTTTCTTCGCTTCCTTACTGGTTCTATAAAATATTACAAAACAAATTTATTAGCAGGGACGTTTTCATTGGCAACATTTTGTGATACTGAAAAGTAAGTTATTATGTGATTTCCAACCCTTGTATATTGTGAGTCTTTAGTATTATCAATGAGTGCACAGAGGGTAAAATTATGGTGAGAGCAGAATACTAGTGTTTTAAAAAATGTGCAGTCATTAAAATGTCATGGTTTCCCCTACCATACCAGTAACCCGTAGCTCTTCTCAACTTAAGCTGTGAGGTTTGTGAAATCCACATCCTGACACACTGCAACGTATGAAAACAAATGCGAGCCGGAGACTTCCGGCTTTGATACAGATAAGCAGCTGTGCGTGTTTCTGTGTCTTGCTTGGGTGATCTCGCGCATCACCTTGCACGTTAGTGACATCTCGAAATAGGAACAAATGTGATTGCTAGTTTCCATGTTAATCATTATGTGTAAGTGGGAAGGATAAGGGAGCACAGGATTGACTCACATGTGTGGCGCTGAACATGTCCCCTGCGCTTTTCCGTCCTCCTGCATTGAAAAATGGCTCATTCTTATTAAATCACATTCAATTCACGACTACACATCAACAAAGAGTTATTTGATTAAATGTAATGTAACACGGTGACATGGAAAGGGAAAGAAAACTCTTTGCGTTCCCTCACATAAAACTGCTTTCCCTCGCGAGGGGGTGCAAAATTTTTGCAAGGGAACATAAAGACTGAGGAAACGCAAAGATTTGGAGGTTTTACTCCTCCGCAAAAACAAAAAGAAATCTGTCATGTGGGCAGCCGTATGTTCCGCTTGCACAGATGTACACAGATCTTCCAATCACACAGCGGTCACCAACATTTCTGATTAACGTACGTATGACACGTTAGGTCTGGGCGATAAACCGAAATTTATTACAAAACCGACATCATTTTGTCCATGTCGGTAAATTCGGTGTTAAAAACACAAAGATGAGTCTTTTCTGTTTGCTGCTATCTTCATGCACCTTTAAGATGACTACAGCGCTTGTAGTCACATGATTCCACCCATCTGAACAAGAAAGAAAACTTACGCCGCGGTCGTGGCTGGCGATTCAAATCAAGAAGTGGCTGACACGGCTGAAGACGAAGTAACGTTAGTTGAATTTGGTCCTGTTGCGCTTGTCCCGAATTTTTTTTTTACATTTATCGTCATCGAGGTAAAATTACTCAATTTATCGTGATATTGATTTAAGGTCGTATCACCCAGCCCTTTGACACGTACAGTGTTTATTGTACTCTTCAAAAAAACCATGGAAACAAAGTTTTTTCAGGTGTGCAGCATACACACGTTTCTTACAATAACAATTCTCACATAAGTTGCCTTAACGTTATGAACATGGACAAATTTCTCTGTTCGTCATCAAATTGTTTTTTTGTGTCCAAAAACACAAAAAGAAAATGGACAAAAAAGAAAAACATTGTTGTTATTTCGGAAGGCGTCTTTTTTAATGGAGCTCTTTGTCCTTCTACCCTCCTCGTTGAAAGTTAAAGCCCAATATAAACTTGCTATTTCTTTATAATGGTGTATATTTTCCCCTTATTTTATGATGCATTCTATTTTTTTTCAACCACACACTGATTAAAACTTTTAGATTAAATTTTGATGTATTTTTTTTGTCATGACAACCATTCAAAGGTAATTTGAGCGCCAGCGCATCTGAGAAGTTGTGAAGCGTAACAGTATTGGTATTTTACTTTAATTTAAACAAAGCTTAAAGTGGTCAGTTATGGTGATAGTAACAATTCTGACACACAGACACTGCATTTGTGACATGCAACAACTTTAGCAGGCGTCTGCATCATCTGACGACATTGAGGACCCATCATCTCGTTATACAGACTTACACAAACTTCAATTTGAATGGTCTAACAATGGCGCTTATTCGCCATCAGGAGAATTGAAGCCTCGGGCGGCCATCTTACTTTGCTTCTCGCTAAGGACACCTAACTTGAATGTGCTACATGCTCATTTTATTGATAAGAATGTGTTTTATATACAGTGAAACCCCGCTACTTCGCGGTTCACCTTTCGCGGGTTCAGTGCTTCGCGGGTCTAAAAAATATTCAAAAATTAAAAACTTTTTTGCCCGGGCACGATCGGGGCTCTCCATTCGCTCCGCTCCGCGGGGGCATTGTAGTTTCGCCGAGCGGCACGACGGGGCGCTGGAGCGGTTAGACGGCCGGCGTGCGCCGAAGAAGAGCGTGGGCGAAGAGGAGAGTGGACGAAGAAGAGCACGTTCCCCCGGACACGATCGGGGGCGACGTTTCGCGCGGTTCGGACCGTACCAGAGCTCCGGCCGGCGTGCGTGGCAGTTAAGCCGTAGAGGAGCACCTTCCCCGGGCACGGGCGGTGTCAAGCGGCCCCTAAGTTTAACCGAATGGAAGCTCCGGAGGTGGAGGGCGGGCGTGCGTCACAGTTAAGCCGTAGAGTAGCACCTTCCGCCCGGGCACGAGCGGGGTGACATTTCGCTCCGTTCGGGATCGTACGAGAGCTCCGGAGGAGGCCGGCCGGCGTGCGTGGCAATTACGCCGAAGAGGAGCACATTCCGCCCGGGGCACGAGCGGGGCGAAATGAAACCGAACGGAGACACGATTCGGAGGAGCAGGTCCAGCGTGCGTGACAATTAAGCCGAAGAGGAGCACCTTCCGCCCGGGGCACGAGCGGGTCGCGAGGCTGTCAGTTATGAATGAATAAATGAATAAATAAATAAATGAAGAATGCCACCTTTCATTTCACACGGCACTTCGGACAACGTACCAGCAGGTAAAAGTCGAAGTAATTAAATAAATACAAAAAGAAGTAATTGAATAAATACAAAAATAATGGCTGGGGAATAAAAGACTAATAAGTTTTAATAATAATTTGTTTTTTTTTGTTCTAACATGAATTTCACTCTCGCTCTCTCTACCCGTGTATATATATAAATATATATATATATATATATATATATATACCTATATATAAAAAAATATACAATATATATATATATATATATATTGTATATTTTTTTTAAGCATTTTTGAAGGTGAGCCGCTACTTCGCGGATTTTCAGATTTCGCGGGTGGTCTCGGTCCCCATTAACCGCGATAACCGGGGGTTTACTGTATTCTATTACTAGACATTATATTCCTGAATGCTACACTAAGATTCGTCTGCGTTATTAGTGATGATTGTTCTTTGAGATGCTCTCATTATGCCGTACAGAGATCCTAGTGTAAGACACACACTGATAACAGTGTTTTCAGTGGAAAAATAAGTTGTCAGCAACAGTAACAATGTAAGATGGTGAGCTTCTGGCTTCATCTGCGAGATGCCTGTTGATTGACCATTCATATATCAGTTCATGTCTCATTACGCCAGAACATGTCTACCTCCTCCCTCCTCTGTGAAATTTCTGTCTTCTGTCAATATTGTCGGAATGCCCACCTCTCTTGGTTTCCCTAACGAGAAGTCTCACCTTGCCACGTTTCCACTAATTCAGTTCACCATTACACTCTTCAAGTCTGAGTAGTTTTTCATCTTATTTTCCGAGGATTATTGTTATGATGGACTATATTCATGGAGTGGTGTGTCGTATTTCTGTTTAAAAATCAGAAGGCATCGCACTGATGGTTTGAAGTGGTTTCACTTCAGAGAATTTCTATCAATTCTCAGTGTTTTGGGGTATTTTTTAAGCATCGTTTGTTATATGTATAGTTGCCGGTATTCGTCATTACATCAAAGACGATGTGCCAGTACAGTACATTGAGCTGTCACTGCTGTGTGCCTGCCCAGATGTACAGGTTCTTCGCAGTGTAACTACTCTGATTTTTTTTTCTGCCATGT